>NC_092288.1:13070228-13335228 GCF_036320965.1 Panulirus ornatus | reverse complement strand
TCCGCTGATGGGATAGAGTGAGAGGAAGAGGCAAGAGTGACTGTGTGGGCTGCCACAACCCACCCACCCACCTCCCTCCCGGACCTGGGAAGGTAAACACGACAAGACGCTGCGTTTTTGTTCTGTTGGGTCGAGTTTGGGTGGGGGGAAAGGGGGAGGTTCTCTCTTTTTTTTTCCGTGTTTTGTTTTTGTCCCGAGGCTTTAGAGGCTTTTGAGATGGTTAACCCGTGAAAACGTGGACCAGACGCCATCAGCTCCTGTGACAGTGAAGAGAAGCGAGTGCTCTTGCCACTGACGAAGGAAAAGGCGCTAAAAAAAATGTTTTCTTCTTCATTCTTCTCCCACACGGAACTTGAAGGTTCACAAAATATAAAAAGTCTACCCCTAATTTTGGCATTGGGGAAAAAAAAAAAATGCATCAGCTTATGCGAACTGATTTTAGCTTGACTGGAAAGCTAACTTCAGTGTATTACTATAGCTCGGTGTAGCTGACACTTAGCTGTTGGCAGGAGGAGGAGGATGACAGCGCAGACTGGTCTCTGTGTTGTCGATTTTTCGCCACCTGTCCATTGTTCCAGCTGGTCTTTTCGAGCAATATGGATGGAACTCTTTAGGAAAGAAGATGTATTATTATTATCATCGTTATTGTTATTATACTTGATCGCAGTTTCTCGCGTCAGAGAAGTAGCGCCAGGAAACAGACGAAGAGCTGCCCATCCACTCATACACACACACCCACACACACACACACACACACACACACACACACACACATATATATATATATATATATATATATATATATATATATATATATATATATATATATATATATATATATATTATGCATTTCTAAACACCCTTATAGACATGCCCAGTATATTGCAACTGTGTTCAACTGAGGTGCTGCCTTGCCACGTTCACACACTTTCTCTCTCTCTCTCTCTCTGTCTCTCTCTCTCTCTCTCTCTCTCTCTCTCTCTCTCTCTCTCTCTCTCTCTCTCTCTCTCTCTCTCTCTCTCTCTCTCTCTCTCTCTCTCTCTCCTTCTACCCTTCTTCACATTCCCTTCCATATTCCACCTTCACTTTCATCCTCACCTCCTCGCACCAGCTCATCTCAACCTGACACACCGTTTTCTTCATCACCTTCCCTGTGCCTTCATGACCCTCACCTTTACTCCCTAACGTCCTCCCTTACCTTCACTATCCTCTTCACTTTCCTTCCACTTCTATCCCATGACTTCCTTTTCTCAATTTCCTTTTTCTTTATACTCTTCAATGCCGTTTTTATTTTCTACTTTACTCTCTCTCATTTTCTTTCACCTTCTCCCCTTAACATGACCCTCCATAAGTCACTTTCACAGACTACATCTTCTCTGTCTTCTTCATCACTTTCATCATTTTCCATTTCCCTTCTCACTCTCTCCTTTATGACCCTTTCAACTTCCCTCTCACCTATTCATCACTTTCTCCCTTACGGCCAGTCACCTTCATTCATCACTTTCACCCATCAACTCTCTCATTTTCACCAACCCTTCACCTTCAGCTCGAGTTACCGTGGTGGCTTCCTTTCATAAAGAGAAGTATTCTTCAAACTAATTATCTTTTCGTTAATTGCCTGTTATTTTGTCTAATTGGCAATTAATGTCTGCTGTAACCAGTATATATATATATATATATATATATATATATATATATATATATATATATATATATATATATATATATATATATATGTATGTATGTATGTATACGTTCAATGTATGATACAAATTCTTAAAAGATATATATATATATATATATATATATATATATATATATATATATATATATATATATATATATATATATATATATATATATATGAGCCAGGTTTTAAAGAGGAACGGTAAGTGACCTTTGTGATCCCTTGTTCCACTAACTGCTCAAGCAAGTCGTTAGTATTGATCTTGAAGGGCAGGTCATTACAGCGGGAACAAGCGGCAATTAAGGAAATCATTTACATAAATTGTGAGGTGTAACCCGGGGCCCTGGCTTAACCTGGGTAGTGCTTACATCTCTCTCTCTCTCTCTCTCTCTCTCTCTCTCTCTCTCTCTCTCTCTCTCTCTCTCTCTCTCTCTCTCTCTCTCTCTCTCTCTCTCTCTCTCTCTCCCTCTCTCTCTCTCTCTCATGTCTGATAACGAGAAGAGAAGGCCGACCTCACACATGTCTGGGGGCTGGGGGGCTATAGTTTCCAGTGAGTGTGGTGTCTAGGTGGAGAGAGAAGGTGCTTAAGGACTAGGTTGGGAGGGGCTATAGCGTACCACTATCTGAATGGATTATAGCTTCCTCTTCCCCCCCACTCCCCCCTCTCCCCTAGAAGGTCGGTAGTCACTAACAAACCCTCTGGTTCAAGAGTCACTCTGAGCCAAGGTTCATGCTAAACCAGCACGGTTTTTTCCCCCTTGGGAACACCCCAACCACACTCGGCGCTTCTGCTGCTCCAAGCGACTAATTGAATCCATATTGATCGTCCTGAGTTCATCCTCACACCACCGTCCATTCCCAGGCACTGTTATTTCATGCAAATCTATTGTAATACATGCAAACCCAGCGGCTCAACTTAGCCTGCAGTAACTCACTTGGGGATGCAAATTTTGTGTATGTATATATATTTTTTTACCCTGAGCACAACAACATGCTAGGAATAACGGAACGCGCATTTGTCATGGATGAACCTCTCTTTCTACTTTACACTTTATGTATTACTCAACAGGTTTTAAGTAGTCTATAAATATCATGCAAGTACAATGTACTGCTGTAGTCACCACTGATGTAGTCTTGTAGGTGTTGTGCCGTAGGGGAACCCATACACCAGATCTCAAGATATTAACATCTGTGGACAGTAATAGGTAAATTATCCTAACCTCCCCTTCTATGATCATTGGTAGAACCCATTGTAAACTTTTTATGGCTGGAGTGACGTGAGGTTGACAAGGGAGGTCACCCTTCCTTTGTTACGATCATTCACAGGTCACCAGGTGATGAGTTTGATGGCTTAGTTAACTCCTTCTCATGTGTAGGACGGGCCAATATCTTGATCGTTTCTATATTTTCGGGAGTTAAAAAAAAAGTATTTTTTCCATCATAAATCAGAGTCATAAGTTTCGTAGATAATGGTATTCAAGTCCTTTACATACCCATGATAATGTTGATTGTAGTCCTGTATTGTAATGATGGTCGGAAGTGTTCGTAACATCGAATTGAACTGCTTCGTGTTGAGGATCCTCACTTATGGAGGCGTTGAAATCTCCAAGGCTCCGGCGGCCACCAGGGTGGCCGCGAAGTTGGTAACACTGATGTATAAGGCCTCCCCCCCCCGGGGGGAGGGGGGCGTTGGTGGTGGGAGGGGGGGGGAGGAGGAGAGCGTCATGGGTTGTGTGGTGTTTGTTCTTGTTGTTGTTTTATAAACATCCGTTACCATAACACTGAAATGACCTAAATGGTTGTCGATCGTATTCCTTACTCAGTAATCTTACTTTTACCTTCCCATACCATTACTGCTGAGACTATTACAACCTTAACTACTCCTGTCATTTAGTGTGACTATAAGTAACAATATTGATACTACTACAATAACATACTGTTGCTGTTGCTTTTGAAATTGCTTCCATACCTGATGGTTTCAACCCACCGATAGCACCATAATTTTACCATCGTCATAATATCACTTTATGTTCACCTCCAACCCAAACGTTTGAAACTTCATGACATATAAAAGAGATCAAGGTGTGATAAAGCTATACTACATCCACCATAGATCTAGCATATATGGCTGACAAGTATAGCTATAGTTCCTTACCAATCAGTTGCAAACGTTTGAAATAACAGACATTGGAAGCTACAGAATACAGTCATCACATTGACGAGGTTTTCAATCGTTGCAACAAACCTGTCTCTCTTCACACACGCAACACCAAATTCCTCCCTCAACCCCCCAAAGCTATTACAGTCCTTTATAGATACCTGAGACCAGGCATCTTTACCTTACGCTCACCTGCACGGTGGATCACTCACGTCCCACGTCGACATGGAGTGGAAAAGGTGACGATGCAGTGGAAAAGACGGTCCAGAGATATTTGGAAAACCGGGGGATATCCGGGTTTGTGTATTTTTCTATTGTATCCATAAACTTTGTGGTATTACGGGGAGGGAGGGGGTCACACACTCTTGACCTGCAGGGTTGACAGGGGAGGTCAGAGGTTGATAACATACCTTTATAACACCCGAGGGTATGGCTCCTGTCTTAGACTTCTTGTCTTAGCGGCCTCAGTAGGAGAGGCGTTTAGCACTCACCGCGGGGGGAACTAAGTCATTTCCAGGTGGGTGATTACAGGTTAGGGATCAGGAGGAAGCTCAAGGCTGTATAACCCGCAATGACGTGAGGCAGCAGCTCAAGGCTGACTCTCAAATATTTGAAGGGAAGTTCAAAGTTGCATGGCGATGCGTGAGGCATCTGGCCACACTGAGAATCATTCGTCAAATCCGTGTGAAGACTTTTTTTTGTATTTCATGGGATCATTCCCTGGGGAGCTTTAGTGCTCTGGCGAACACTTGCTTGGTTAGGTTCTTCTGTTGTGGAACTTTAGAAAGACTAACAGATTTGAATTAGATTATTTGGCGGTTCTTAAGGGGTGATTTTTAGATATCTGGAGTGACTCAAAGACATATACTATCATGAATTTTACAATATTAGGACAATAATCAATGCAGAAAAATTTTAGTGTTATATCTTTACCTTACGTTGCAGGATGAGAGTTACTTTGAGGCAAAAGAAGGAGAAAAATGCTTTAAAGATTCAAAAAGTATGTGGATTATTTTCGTGAAATTTAAACGAAGTAGATAATGCGTTGGACATTGATGATTTCCCTAGGAATAATTAAGCTGAAAGAGGGACAATAAAAACATATTCATTGTTAATGAATATCATCTACGAAGATTCCTCGTTTAATGAGAGAAATATCTAAGAAGATTCCAAATCATGAAAGTTCAAGGATTCAAAAACATCTAAAACCAAACGTAAACACATGAAGGACATGTATTCCACCTACGTTCATTGTGAACATTAAAGACAAAGTAACACCACTGGAAACGCACCAAAACATAAGACAGCTTATAAATTGGCAATTGATACACCTGAATCCTCCTTCAGTTTGCTCAGCGACTATTTTAGGGAACTGAAACTTTATTTCTTTATTACATGAGGTGTTCCGCTATTTCAGAAATGTTGAATTTAAAAAAGAAAAGGCCCCCAAGAATACTTTGTGATCCCGTCTTTTCCACCACTCCATTTTCTTTCGCTATCTTCCGTGTTCATTATAATACAGGTTACTGGTAACGTGAGGCCAACCTGTGATCATAATAGCTGGCTAATGTTATCACAAACTCGTATCTTTTCTCAGGGATGAGCCAGTTTTTTCATGATAATGGACTTGTGGGAAACTATTTCATATATATATATATATATATATATATATATATATATATATATATATATATATATATATATATATATATATATATATATATATATAGACATACTGCCCACGATTTCTACAGGGCCTAGCCTATCATTGTATTTTTTCAAATCTAGCACCCAACCATTACCTTATGTTTACATGCAAACCCTATTTCATTTTTTTGTCCATCCACTAGCAATTATTTTTACGGTAAACAACTAAACCACCACTATTGATCTGTATGTAAAACAACCAATCACCATTCATTTACATTGTAAACACACCCATCCATTTACTCACTAAACATACAAAAAGCACTGATAGTTATACAGGTCAAGCAACTAACCTTTAACATTTATCTCCATATGAAACAAACTTCTACCCACATTCGTCTACTTATAAAGACAAGTATTCATAAGTATTCATCTTCACATACGTAATACTTTTGAGAAGAAAAAATAAATAGGCAGAAGAGAGCGCGGGACCATTACGAAGTAAGGAGTCCTTGTCACTCACTCTGGACTCCACCAGTTTTCTTCCTTAAATCTTGTTCACAATAAAATAAATTCTCTAAATCGTATGCTCTCACCGTCTGGGAAAATCGAACCAAATTATTCCGTTACCAAGTGAGGCAAAGTTATACACACGAACTCAGTCATAACGCGCCGGATTGTAAATGATAAGTTGTAGAAAGATCAAATCATATTTTTTTTTCATCTGGATATTTTGAAGGAAAGAGGAACGAAGGATGGTGGAGTCGCCCTGAGCCTTGTGGATAAAAAAGTGTGAAGTGTTGGTAAGAGCGGCATTGTGTGTGTTCAGCGGAGCGCTGCCTGGCAACCCCCTCCATGTTGACGATCACCCCGCGCACAGTTTGTGGAGTTTATTTGCTAGTTTACCACACTTCTCGCTCTACTCCTGGCTAAGACTGGTTTGGTACACGTCAATCTTATGTACTTTTTGGCTCTTTTTTAATCCTGTAAATGTATTCGTATCCGGACTGTTCCTGTACATGTTTGTTGATTTCCATTTTCCTGGGTTTCGTGTATGTATGTATGTATGTATTGTCATCTGTGTCGGCATCCGATGGGTTAGGCGGAATCCTTTCCACGTCTTGTTTATTTACATTTACATCTTAATCGCAGTAAAATTCTTCTTCTTCTTCTTCTTTTTCTTCTTCTCCTTCTTCTTCTTCTTCTTCTTCTTCTTCTTCTTCTTCTTCTTCTTCTTCTTTTTCTTCTTCTTCTTCTTCTTCTTCTTCTTCTCCTTCTTCTTCTTCTTCTTCTCCTTCTTCTCCTCCTTCTTAGGATGAGAACAGGTTTCAAAATTAATGATTAATCTACGATAGATTTTCTTCTCTCTTCTCCCGTATTATTTTTCCGAGAATAGTATTACAAATCGAGGATAGTGATCAGGGGGTTATTCATGTATCTAATGAAGCTTTTCGGTCAGGAAGGTTAAATCCGTGTCGCAATCCCCACCGTACAAGTGTCGAGGTGGTGAGGAGACTCTGGTGGAGACGGAGTGGCAGTCAAAGACACACACACACACACACACACACACACACACACACATACGTGCAAGAGATATGAGCAAGACTCATATCTCTCCAGTCACCCCCCTCCACACGGGTCGCCCTATGTTGGTAATGGCACCCCGAAGCCCACACGACCAGACCTGCGCCAGTCATCACACAGCAACGAAGATGGGTTGTCATTGACAAGACCCCGTACTAATCTTAGCATTGGCGAATCCCCACACACACACACACACACACACACACACACACACACACACACACACACACACACAGAAGGGAAGGACCACTTACATCCTGCGAGTGCCTGTGTGTGTGTGTGTGTGTGTGTGTGTGTGTGTGTGGCTCTATGAATCACAATGGTAGCTCAAGATACAGTCGTGTGGTAGACGATGTCGGCCACGAACGACCCCGACAGCTGGCATTCCTGAAGCCCAGATACCCAACTCGGGGGAACATTTCAGATACGTCAGCGAAATCAGAGCCGCGTGTATCCCGCCAAATATAGACTGATACAACGATGCTTTCATCTAGGCCATACCCAGCCTCCCTCTTCTGGCTACGGTGCCAAGAGAAACTTTGAATCGTCGGATCGGTCGGTCGGGGTGTGTGTGTGTGTATATATGGGTTAGCTGTCTATTAGGTCGTCATTAGCATGATAATGACTGCCGATGTGGAACATGAAGATGAGCAGGTGGACTTTAGTGCGTGTGTGAGTGTAGGAGTGAGTCTGTGACCCATTGCTTGGCCTCACACCTTGCTAACGTGTGGTCGTTCGGTGGGTAATTACCGTGAGTGGTTGGTTAAAGACGCACCTCACCACAGTCTCTGGTCCTTCAAGACGGCGTCCGTGTGTGTGTGTGTGTGTGTGTGTGTATGGGGCACAGAGTCTATGCCTCAGTGAGAGATACGGACGATGGAGACACAGAATGAGACGGACAGACAAAGAAGGGAGCTCACAGGCCCACCTCCCACCCCACCAACCACCCACCCACCATTATACCTCCCCTTCACCCCTAACCCCCCCCCCCACACACACACACACCATGACTTGGGGTCAAGTTAGCCTCATTAGGTGAGGACTATTCCAGCTGAACGTATGGTGATGAATCATTATGATCAGCTGACGAAATACTCCCTTATAGGCTTGAGTTTTAAGCCTATCACTTTTAATTTTCCAAAAGAGGGAACAGAGAAGGGGCCCAGGTGAGGATATTCCCTCAAGGGCCCAGTCCTCTGTTCTCAACGCTACCTCGCTAATGCGGGAAATGGCGAATAGTATGAAAGAAAGAAAAGAAATATATATATATATATATATATATATATATATATATATATATATATATATATATATATATATATATATATATATATGTGTGTGTGTGTGTGTGTGTGTGTGTGTGTGTATGTAAAGCACTCCTTTGAAGGCTAAAGATTATTCTAAAGTCGATGGTAATTGAAGCAGCGCAAAACAAATCGTTTTTCTATATTTCTAAACATTTGAGAATCTAATTCAAACATTTCTTACGTAGAAACAAACATGCATCAGTCTCCACGCATCTCAAGTCCCTTATCTTAAAGATCATCTTTATTTCAAGTAGAATCTGCATAAAGGTAAAAGAAACAGCAGTAAAAAAAATGGGCGAATGAAGATCAAGGTTGTGGAGGCAGAGGGGCGCCAGCCATCCGTTTTCCCTGGAGTTCCCTAAAGGAACGTAAACATTCTTGGATTAATCCGTCACCTGCTGAAAACGCCTGAAGAATACGCGGATCAAAACCCCCCTCCCCATTCCCTCCCCATTTCCTCCCCCCCTCACCCTGAACCCCATCTTGGGAATATTTAGAAGGATTTGCGTCACTTTTAGCACTTCAATTAATTTAGATAAACTCTTTGTTAGCCAGGCAAACAAACACTTAACCCGACGGCCCGTCGAGTCATGACGGGCCACTCAGGAAGCATTACTAATGATCTGACGGCCACTCAGCCAGCATTACTCGTCCAGCATAATGAGACTTTTGGGCCACTCAGTGAGCATTAGTGATACCACCACACGTGGTCAAGAATTCTCTCTCTCTCTCTCTCTCTCTCTCTCTCTCTCTCTCTCTCTCTCTCTCTCTCTCTCTCTCTCTCTCTCTCTCTCATGTGTCATATATTTCTCTTTATAACACAAGAATCAAGCTGATATAAACAGTAAATAATTGTACAGGTTTTATCCATTCCATCTCGTAAGGTATATTTTTCTCATATAATTTTTTGGGACGATAAATTCATGATCTTATGTTACCGATCGTCTGATATAAAGCGAACTTTTGCAAAACGGTTCGCTCAGGATGGATATAAAAAAAAAATAAAAATTCTGAGACAAAAATTCAGCACATTATCAAAATAATCATATATTCAAATCACGTAAAGATAATTCATAAATGATCAATATGATCTTAGCCATGCCATCAGCCTCCCTGTTTTCTACTAATCTTTCCATTTTCTATATTTCAAATTATTCCGTCCATTTTCTTTCTTAAAGATCATTCTTAAAGATATAATTTCTATATTTCAAATTATTCCGTCCATTTTCTTACTTAAAGATCATACTTAAAGGTATGATTTCTTCGTCAAAGTCACATCTACGCCTGTTTCTTGTTTTTCTATTTGCACAAAAGTGGGCAAAACATTACTGTATGCAAATTTATTTGTTATGGTTTCCTTGGCTTTCGTTGATCCAAAACACTTGATTGGAATGCAAGGTAGTTCACATCTTGCATCTTCTCTTGTACCGAAGCATCGCCCAATATCCATTTTCTTGTGTACTGATTCATTGCCCAAATTCCATTTTCTGTTGTACAAAAGCATAGCCAGATATCAATTATCCAATTTCTGTTGTACTGAATCATTGTCAATGATCCATTTTCTGTTGTGTCGAAGCATCTTCAATTATCTATTTTCTGTTGTAGCGAAGCGTCTTCGATTATCCATTTTCTGTTGTGTCGAAGCGTCTTTAATCATTCATTTTCTGTTGTGTCGAAGCGTCTTTCAATTATCCATTTTCTGTTGTGTCGAAGCGTCTTTAATCACTCATTTTCTATTGCGTCGAAGCGTCTTCAATCATCCATTTCTGTTGTGTCGAAGCGTCTTTAATTACCCATTTTCTGTTGTGTCGAAGCGTCTTTAATCACTCATTTTCTATTGCGTCGAAGCGTCTTCAATCATCCATTTCTGTTGTGTCGAAGCGTCTTTAATTACCCATTTTCTGTTGTGTCGAAGCGTCTTTAATCACTCATTTTCTGTTGTGTCGAAGCGTCTATAATCACTCATTTTCTGTTCGCGTCGAAGCGTCTTTCATCATCCATTTTCTGTCGTAGCGAAGCGTCAACAGCTTTACAAAGATTCTCTCTGTACTTGATCATCCTTCATATTTACCGGGGAGACACCTGTAGCCTTTTATGCCTTAGCAAGGAGCATACCTTACCATGATTAACCCTAACGTAGCCAAGAAGAAGAGGGCCACCTCCACAGCACAGGAAAGGGGGTGAGGTGGGATGGTACCACAGGATGGGATGGGTACCCGAACCACACACACACACAACAGGAGGTACCAAAGTTTACGAAGTACAGGGTGTAAATACGACTATTAGCAACAGGGGGTTACCACAGCCACAGACACACTAGGGGGCCCACAGCAAGATGGGAGGGGTGCCCCCCACAGCCACAGACACACTAGGGGGCCCACAGCAAGACGGGAGGGGTGCACCCCCACAGCCACAGACACACTAGGGGGCCCACAGCAAGACGGGAGGGGTGCACCCCCACAGACACAGACACACTAGGGGGCCACAGCAAGACGGGAGGAGTGCACCCCACAGCCACAGACACACCAGGGGGCCCACAGCAAGACAGAAGGGGTTGCCCCCACAGCCACAGACACACCAGTGGGCCCACAGCAAGACGGGAGAGTTACCCCCACAGACAGACACACCAGGAGGCCCACAGCAAGACAGGAGTGGAGTCACAGGGGTACCCCCACAGAGCGAACCCGTCCCGGGGGACCTCGTTAGCGTAGGTAAGCGTCCAGTTTGCACAGTTGACGGAGAGTTCAATATTTGCGCGGGTCTGGACAAACGAACGATTGTTAGCGTAGTTGCACAACGGTCATTCCAACTTTTGAGGTAAATTTAACTGAACTTGAATTGTTTGTCGGGCATTAAGACCTTATTTGTACAATTTTGTCCAGGTTTTCAGAAGATCTAGATTTTTAAGCTGCCGCTTGGACTTCAGCCTCTCTTTGTATGTTCTCTGGTGTTGCAATGATGAATGGTTCACGCTTGCTGCGATATATATATATATATATATATATATATATATATATATATATATATATATATATATATATATAACATTTATATTTCCATTAGATATTGAAATGGGTTATTAAAGAAGTTTATGAACTGATTTGACTTTTGTTACATCATTTCTATCTGAAGGGAAAGGGATGAAACGAGAATAAGTATTTGTATTGTCCTTTTATCTATCTTTGTCTTTCTCTTTCTCATCTATCTATCCTTTCGTCTGTCCTGTATTCTTTAGTTTCCGTTTTCTCTTCTTTTTCAAAGCCCAAACTTAGAAATTGCTTAACATAAGCAAAGGTAATCATTGGATGGTTTGTTTGGTTATACGTAGAGGTGGCATGATGACGAATCAAGGGAAGTTGTCTGAAATTGATAGCACGACGTGCGACCCTTGAACACGACGGTACGACACTTAAACACGACGGTACGTCCCTTGAACACGACGGTGCGACACTTGAACACGACGGTACGACACTTGAACACGAAGGTACGATACTTAAACACGACGGTACGTCTCTTGAACACGAAGGTACGACACGAACACGACGGTACGACACTTGAACACGACGGTACGTCCCTTGAACACGACGGTATGTCCCTTGAACACGACGGTACGACACTTGAACACGACGGTACCCTCAAACACGATAGTACGACACTTGAACACGATGGTACGACACTTGAACACGACGGTACGACACTTGAACACGACGGTACGACAGTCTCGTTCAGAGCCCAAGTCGTTGTACGTACCCCGGAGTCGTACCGTCGTGCTCGATGGTCGTACAGCTGTACTTCAGAGATTAAGTTTATGGACACATTATGGCCAGGGTCGTACCCTAGCCTCTGCTTCCCTTGACCTCCAAACACTCCTCCTCCTCCTCATGTTATCCACAATAACATTTACAGATAATTATGTTATCTGTTGTTTCAACACTAGCGTCGTTTAACCTGGGTAAAATAACTTTTTTCTCCCAGTAGCACCTATGTGATCCACCATCTCCCAGGAATGTCTTTCACTCCCCCATGCCCAAAAGTTAACTCCCATGTCCGAGTCCCTAAACTATATATCCCACGACATGTTCGTGTTCCTCATGTCCACCCATATCCATACGCACTCCAGCATTACACATATACCCCATATCTAATATCTGTATTTAATCCGTGTATGGACTCCATACCCAACCTATGTCTAGACCCCCATAGCCAAACCGTATCTTGACCCCATGTACCTAACCCATTATATATCCCATACACCCAACCTATGTCTAGATCCTATACCCAAATCGTTTCTAGGCCCTGTACCTAACCCATATCTAAATCCCATACCCAAACTGTGTCTAGACCCCTTATCCAACCTATGTCTAAACCCCATACCTAACCCATATCTAGATCCCACACCCAGCCCAAGCCTAGACCCCTCCACATATCCCACCCATATCAAGACCTCAAACCTAATCTCTGTCTACACCCCCATACCCACCCATGTCCACACCAGCATGCCTGCCATGTCCGGCCCGTCTGCTGGGCCAGCGGGTCTTCCCTAATGATCTTAATATCCCAGAGAGAAATCGCTGTCAGCGGCCATGACTTGTGGAAGTTGCAATAACACACAAACACATGTAAAAATTGAACAGAGGCGCGGGTAAACCCGACGTGGGAGAGTGGGAAGGAGAGAGAGAGGTGTGGAGTGAGAGCTGGGTGATGGGGAGACGAGAGAGAGAGACGGGAAGAGGGACAGAGGAAAAGAAAGACGGGAAGAGGCGGGATGACCAAGTGGACGGTGTGGGGGTGGGTGGGGAGGAGGAGGGGCTGGTGGAGAGGGGGTCAAATATAAACACTGAGACTCTTCGCCTGAACTGGCTCAACCTCTCTCTCTCTCTCTCTCTCTCTCTCTCTCTCTCTCTCTCTCTCTCTCTCTCTCTCTCTCTCTCTCTCTCTCTCATTAAACAAGAAATATAATTGAAAGATCACTGATGCACTGATCACCTGATATCAACTTCTACAGCGCGATAGAAATACCGTACAACAGTTTTTACAGCGCGCAGGCCGACCACGGGCCGACCACCTCGCGGCTGCACATCCAGACGTACGATTAATTGCACATTTCCATTTTCTTTATAATTTCTATTTTCTAAGATTAGAAACGTCTTATGACCATTCCACCGGAGCTTTGAGAATGCATGATATTCTTAAATGAACATGTCCAAAAAGGGAAAGATCACGAAACAATTTGAAGAGGGAAAAAAAAAACCAATATTATTAATATCTAATATAGATAAGTCTCTCCTCTTAAAGATGCCAATATCCAATAGTCGGTTATCGTTAACATGCCACAGGTCACATCTGTTAAATAATAGACAAAAAAGAGCAGTTAGGACCTGATTTAAATGACCTTAACCATATTGGTTTAAGGTCACACACCAAATATCACATGTTGGCAATACTGTAATCTATCATGACTGCATAGAAATCGGGGAAAAAAAAGAAATACGATAGATATTTATCATGTCATCAAATTACAGGAAATATAAATATTTATCACGTCATCAAATTACAGGAAATATGATAAATACTTATCACGTCATCAAATTACAGGAAATATTAAGTTTCGGGGAATTATCATCGATATATGCTGGTAGTAACAATAGTAGTTTTGTGATACAAAATGAAACGAATTACGAATGTAAAATCATGGATCGAGTTTATACACGCGTAAGAAAATAGATTAATGTGGGAACATTCTCTCTCTCTCTCTCTCTCTCTCTCTCTCTCTCTCTCTCTCTCTCTCTCTCTCTCTCTCTCTCTCTCTCTCTCTCTCTCTCTCTGGAGGGGGAGGGAGGGCTGGCCTTAGAGAGGAGCGACTGAGATAAGTCAATACAGGGATGTCAGCGCCACCACCTTATACGATGTCTTATTGACTCGTCAGCCGCTGTCAGCGCTCGGTCGAGTGCTCGGCCGTGGCTGCTGACACTTGGGGCTGCGCTGACGCGCCCCTGGACCGTGATACCATTGTGCTGACATTTGTTTTCGTGTCGCTATTGGGCTGACGCTTCCCTGACGGTATTCCTCTCCTGACATTAACTTTTGCTGACTGTTCTACTGCTGACGATATCATGTTCTCAATTTTTGGTGTTCATTTATTGTGTTATTTGACAACTCCCTAACTCTCCTCTGATGAACAGTTTTGCACATTTCTGAAGGAAATGGATTTGTTCTTGTTCACCTCTGTTCTTTTATTGTTCAGTGAGCTGACTCTGGGAACACAAGTTTTCTGGGGTCGCAGCAGTTCTTCTTCAACTGTTCTTTTGTTCTTCTGAGTTGGTGCCTCTGGGAACTCAGGGTTGTGGGTATGCATTAACTGTAACAAATTATCTATATCAAATGTACAGATAGATAGAAGAAAAATGACATTTCTTCACTTAAGAAACCGAAATTTCTTACCAAAGAATATTTGATGAGAGTTTTGAAATGTAAAATATGTATATTTTCGTTTTGAAATGTAAAATGTGTATATTTTCGTTTGGAATGTAAAATATGTATATTTTCGTTTGGAATGTAAAATATGTATATTTTCGTTTTGAATGTAAAATATGTATATTTTCGTTTTGAAATGAATATTCAACAATAAACTGAATGGTGGATTTAGTGAAGATTTAGAGTTTATAAAAGGGACAAGTTATGATCCCTTCCATAGGAGATTCTGATGTACCAAATGTACCGTCTGTCTGGCGGTACACAACTCCCACCAAACCACCCACCCCCCTAAAACCCCACCAATCCCCCCCTAAAACCCCACCAACCCCCCCCTAAAACCCCACCTACACCCACCTACACTCACCCACCCCCACCTTCAACCCTCAAATATATAAGAAGAGGGGCCAGCCAGGCCTGGGGTAGGGATGGAAGTGGGGTGTGTGTTTGGGGTGGGTGTCCCACACAGACACCCCTTCCACACAGACACCCCTTCCACACAGACACCCCTCCCACACAGACACCCCTCCCACACAGACACCTCTCATCCCCCCATCTCACCCCCATCTCCCCCCACACACACACAAACCTTACCCCATGAGCAGCCTCTCTGACTCCATGTCATTGTCTTGACCCGCTCCAGCCCGTCACGCTTGCCCGGAAAACTGAAGAAAAAAGGCGCCCCAAAGAAATCCAAACACAAAAGTCAAAAACAAAAACAATACGGAAGGGTAAGAGAGGAGGGAGGGAGGGAGGGAGGGAGGGAGGGGGAAGGGGGAGATGAGGGGAAGGGGGGAGGGGAGGGGGGGAGTGTCTGGTCTGCTGGTGGTGCTTCATCGAGTGAGTCTCCCTGAGCCCATTCCTCTTTTTTCTTCTTTTAAGGGTCTTTTTCACCTCGTCTGATTCAGGGCTGTTGGACTCTAAAGGCCCTCAGAGGCTTTGCGCTGTCTTGCGCCAAGGAATCGCCAGGCGAACCAAGAGAGATAGATAGACAGATAGATAGATAGATATCTAGATAGATAGATAGATAGATAGATAGGTATAGACTGGTCAATACATGCATACTATGCATACTCGTGCCATATATACATACATCTATACAAAGACAAAGAGAGAGAGAGAGAGGCATAGATAAGCAAACAAGAGAGGGCAGTAAAGAAAATCAAAGATATGGAGAGACTGAATCAATAACTGAATACATGAATTACTATCACCCGCTGACTAGACCACTGTCAGCAGTGGCCAGGTATCAGGAGACTCTCGTCAGCAGTGGCAAGGCGTCAGAAGGCCCCCGTCAGTGGTGGTCAAGTGTCAGCCACGAGGAAAACCTGTTCAGCTGACCTTTGACCTGCTATCTTGGGGCTCGGGCAGGATTGTGGCCCAGTCACGGGTAACAAAGGCAAGCGAGGGAGCTTACAGCAAGCTGGAGAAGACTGAAGACAACAGGAGAAGACTGAAGACAACAGGAGAAGACTGAAGACAACAGGAGAAGGCTGGAGACAACAGGAGAAGGTTGAAGACAACAGGAGAAGACTGAAGACAACAGGAGAAGACTGAAGACAACAGGAGAAGGCTGGAGACAACAGGAGAAGGTTGAAGACAACAGGAGAAGGTTGAAGACAACAGGAGAAGGTTGAAGACAACAGGAGAAGATTGAAGACAACAGGAGAAGGTTGGAGACAACAGGAGAAGGTTGAAGACAACAGGAGAAGGTAGAAGACAACAGGAAAAGGTTGAAGACAACAGGAGAAGGTTGAAGACAACAGGAGAAGGTAGAAGACAACAGGAGAAGGTAGAAGACAACAGGAGAAGGTTGAAGACAACAGGAGAAGATTGAAGACAACAGGAGAAGATTGAAGACAACAGGAGAAGGTAGAAGACAACAGGAGAAGGTTGAAGACAACAGGAGAAGGTTGAAGACAACAGGAGAAGGTAGAAGACAACAGGAGAAGGTAGAAGACAACAGGAGAAGGTTGAAGACAACAGGAGAAGGTAGAAGACAACAGGAGAAGGTTGAAGACAACAGGAGAAGATTGAAAACAACAGGAGAAGGTAGAAGACAACAGGAGAAGGTTGAAGACAACAGGAGAAGGTAGAAGACAACAGGAGAAGGTTGAAGACAACAGGAGAAGATTGAAGACAACAGGAGAAGGTTGAAGACAACGGGAGAGGACAAGACAACAGGAGAAGGTTGAAGACAACAGGAGAAGGTTGAAGACAACAGGAGAAGGTTGAAGACGCAGGAAGGGAAACGTTTGAGACAGTCAGTGGGGCAAGGCTACACACAAGAACAGAAGGCATTAAAACTAGGACGTCTCAAGACAACAGAGAAAGCTTCAAACACAACGCGGGTACAGCCTTCAAATTACCGAGGGTACAGCCTTCAAATTACCGAGGGTACAGCCTTCAAATTACCGAGGGTACAGCCTTCAAATTACCGAGGGTACAGCCTTCAAATTACCGAGGGTACAGCCTTCAAAGTACCGAGGGTATAACCCTCAAAATGACGAGGGTATAACCTTCAAAATAACGAGGGTATAACCTTCAAAATAACGAGGGTATAACCTTAACAGTAACAGGGTTATAACCTTCAAATTAACGAGGGTATAGCCGTCAAAACAACAAAGGTAGAGCCGCCAAAATAACGAGAGTAGAGCCGCCAAAATAATGAGGGTAGAGCCGCTAAGATAACGAGGGTAGAGACGCCAAAATAACGAGAGTAGAGCCGCCACAATAACAAGGGAAGAGCTGCCAAAATAACGAGAGTAGTGCCGCCAAAATAATGAGAGCAGAGCCGCTAAAATAACGAGAGCAGAGCCACTAAAATAACGAGAGTAGAGCCGCCAAAATAACGAGGATAGGGCCGCCAAAATAACGAGGGTAGAGCCGCCAAAATAACGAAGGTAGAGCCGCGAAAAAGACGTACACACAAAACCTAAAAGAGAAAAAGAAAAAACGAAATAAATGAAAACAGAAATAACAAAAGAACGAAAAAGATCAACGAAAGAGAAAATTGAACAAATTCGAAATCAAATAAAGTGAGATAGAATTGAAAATAAAGAATTGGAATTTACTAAAAATATTAAATTTTTACGAACACAAGTGTGTGTGTGTGTGTGTGTGTGTGTGTGTGTGTGTGTGTACCATGAAAATTTGGCGCCCCCCTTCCAACCTAGCTTATTGTTATTCTTGGCCAACATCAATATCATAGCGAGGCATGACGAAGCTCTTCAGCACACTCAAAACTCTCTACCTCGGAGCCTGGTCGACACACCCTCACCTGTCCAGTCAAATATTATCATACATTTTTAGGCTAATTACTTGTACCAGGTTGTGCAGTAGCATGCTTTTGTATGTGTGTTTGTCTATCTGTCTGTCTGTCTGTCTGTCTGTCTGTCTGTCAGTGGATCTATGCATATATATATATATATATATATATATATATATATATATATATATATATATATATATATATATATATATATATATATATATATATATATATATATATCAACTGACTGTTATATTTTTTCTTGCATCTCCCCTGATGATGTGATTAGCACACGAAATTGCACTTGGGAACTTATAGTTTTCATTTCCCAGTGGAAATCATATATATATATATATATATATATATATATATATATATATATATATATATATATATATATATATATATATATATATATATATATATATATATATACACTGGGTTCTAATTTACCGGAGCAGTAAGTTAAGTGAAACTATACAAAGGAAATGATTAGGATCTGAGTTCATTAGAGGAGTATGACGACATGCAGTGTTACCAGTTCATGGGAAGACTATGACGTCATCTAATGTAGAAGGTCACGGCAAGTCTGTGACGTCATCTAATGTACAAGGTCATGGCAAGGTTATGACGTCATCTGATACGAGTTCATGACCAGGACTATTAACACCATCTGAGATGGTTCATGGCAAGACTCTTTCACCATGTCATATTGATTTACCCTTTTTTTTTTATTCTTCCTCTAAAGAAAGATGATGAGGGGAAAACTCTCTCTCTCTCTCTCTCTCTCTCTCTCTCTCTCTCTCTCTCTCTCTCTCTCTCTCTCTCTCTCTCTCTCTCTCTTACTCTCTCTCTCACTCTCTCAGGTCAATGAAGAACTTAACCCCACCTGTGTGTGTGTCTCTCTCTCCCCTTCTCCAGCAGCTTCGACGGCACCAAGTCTACCAAGGGCGCGTCCAAGATGCGGCGGGACATGATCAACGCCGAGATCTGCCAGCTGAGGGACCTGCTGCCCCTGCCTCCCTCCACACGACAGAGGCTCTCCCAGCTCCAGCTGATGGCCCTCGTGTGTGTCTACGTCAGGAAGAGCAACTACTTCCAGCAGGGTGAGTGAGTGAGTCTCTCTCTCTCTCTCTCTCTCTCTCTCTCTCTCTCTCTCTCTCTCTCTCTCTCTCTCTCTCTCTCTCTCTCTCTCTCTCTGGTAGCTGCTGGTTAAGCAGCCAGGCAGCCACCGACCAGGGAGGTATTCCACCCACACTACCACCAGGCCTGGGGTATATATCGGGAGGGTGAGTGACGTCCGCTCCAGTGAGCCAAGCTCTACAGTGGCTGTCAAGTGTCACTCCTACCTCCGGCCCCAGGTTGCTGTCTTATCTCTCCGCCTCACCCACACATGAGCTGTTGGCTTTCAGTCCCCCAATCATACCATCTCTCCATCTCACACTTATGTCTCGTAACCCTAGATTTCCTGTGGTAAGCGCTACGCGCTAGCCTTGGCCCTGCCTTCTTGGCTTAACACTTTCATGCTCTTCCCTCGCCCAGACGTCATTAGAGTCGAGAACCTCACATCACACACACACTGGTCTTAAAATCTCCAATCAATAAAGACATCAAATCATAAACAGTTAAGCTTATATCCCCACACAAATGTAGTGGGCGATCGCCCACTTTGTTTGGTGAGTTCAGCACCATCTTACCCCCACTCGCCTCATATCTTCCCTGACATAATAAGTGTAATTAACTTGGTTAATCAAACGTGCAAGAGCTGCGTGACTGTGTGTGTGTGTGTGTGTGTGTGTGTGTGTGTGTGTGTGTGTGTGTGTGAAGAGTGTGGTGGAAGGGAGGGTGTGCCAAGTGCGTAAAGAATATTCTCAATTTCTCAAGGATTTCGTGCGTATGTGCGTATATGCGTGTATTCGTATGTAAACATTTGTATAAAGCATTGGTCTCCTAAATGTTAGGTTTGATAACGCTAGTGCACGGGGTAACCCCTTAATTACGACCAACCTCCCTTAAATTCGGTCGGCCCTATGAATACGACCAGCCCTGTAAACATGAACCTTCATGATGATAGGCAGTCCCTAACATTTTACTACCAAGGTCAAGCCAAAAGCTCTGTTTCCTTTTGCAACAGACTCTTGCCATTCCACACACACACATATATACATATATAGGTCAAAGCCTAAATACCGTCCCTTGGCGACATTTAAAGGGCGTCCCCTTAAAGTTAAGGGAACACAACTCTTATCTTGTTCCTTGATGTGGGAGCAAAGTTGAACCATGGTTTCCTTCGAGCGTTTGTGTGTTGAGATACTGTTTCTATTTCAAGCGTTCCAACACTGTTTCTTTGTGTTTCAAGTGTTCTAATACTGTTTCTTTGTGTTTTAAGTGTTCTAATACTGTTTCTTTGTGTTTCAATTGTTCTGATACAGTTTCTTTGTGTTTCAAGTGTTCCAATACTGTTTCTTTGTGTTTCAAGTGTTCTAATACTGTTTCTTTGTGTTTCAAATGTCCTAATATTTTTCTCTTGTGTTTCAAGTGTTCTAATACTGTTTCTTTGTGTTTCAAATGTTCTAATAGTTTCTTTGTGTTTCAAGTGTTCCAATATTGTTTCGTTAAGTGTTCTAACGATGTTCCCTTTGTTGTTGTGGTGTTCTCACTGTGTGTTGTTGTTTGTGTTCCAGTGTTCAAGCAGCAGGAGCAGACGCTCAGCCCGACGCCCAATATAGGCTTCTCAAAGGTGAGTTCCTCCCTCCACCGCTGTTCAACATCCTCACCTTACTTCTCACACGCTGTATCAACTCTCACTTGTATCAACTCTCACTTGTATCAACTCTCACTTGTATCAACTCTCACTTGCATCAACCCTCACTTGTATCAACTCTCACTTGCATCAACCCTCACTTGTATCAACTCTCACTTGCATCAACTCTCACTTGTATCAACTCTCACTTGTATCAACTCTCACTTGCATCAACTCTCACTTGGTGTCATGATCAACTTCCAACCGAGTGTAACTATTACCTCTAGACACCTGCTGTACATTATGTAACCTTAGAAACTACTTGGTATGGAAAACAGATTCATTTTAGCTCATTCTGGTCCATCTATACTGTGTGCAACCATATATTGAAAAATATTTTTCTATGTTTTCTCCCATAACAGTTTCCGCTGACTAATTCTAAATATGTTTCTGTACCTTTCACCGTTACAATTTCATAACACATTGACCCCCTTTCAGTATTGGATTTTCTGGTCTATCACGTAGACTATGGACTATAATATTGTATTTCATTCTGAAAGAATCCTTTTTTTTTTTTGAGATCAAAGAAAGAAAAAGTAAGAAGAGAGAAAGTATCTTATTAGAAAATAATAAAACATCTCACAAGTTAAGTGAGACGAACAATGAAGTTAAAGTGTTACGTTTTCTGGCAATTATGGCGGACTTTCAAGTCCTCAAGTATTCGATTTCATTCCTTTCACAGACTCCCTCCGCGAGCCTACAGACGTAGTGGTTCCCACGGTTTAATGACTGAATAACTCAGCCTCACAGGAATTCCTGGTACTAGTGGTTCCTTGCATAAATTTGTTGGGCGTTCTGCCTCTTCCCTGTTACGACCATGTTGGGCGACCGAGCTAGATCAGGCTTACGGAAGGGAGGTTGTTATCTCATTTATATCTTCCTTAATTAGGTTTTTATGTCCGCGTGATGTTGGTTATTGGATTAATTATGAATATCAAGAGTTATGGCTTATGGTCCATACCCTATTTAGTATTCAACATAAGACTATATATTTATACTTTATTTCTTATATAATAATTATCAAAGTTTATCGTAACTTCGACGGTAATTGTTCGTTTTGATGTTGATGCGGAAAGGCTTTCCTAGATCATGAGCAACATAGGGTGTCGATCTCGCCAGCAGAGCGAAAAACAAGGTAAATGGAAAAGACTTTTGCAGTTATAACAGACACCTACACGGCGAGAGGAGTAAATATTGGGTACGAGAAATGGAAAGTGGTCATTCCGTTACTCTGTCCGCGCTTCTTGCCTGAATATCCTTGGCAAACTTCATGTCTGACACTCTGTTGCACTTTTATATTTTCATCCTGTAAAAGGCAATGAATAACTTACTCGCCAGTTCTGTGCACACGTACAATAACATCGTTTGTGTCCATCGGAACATAAGAAGAAAAAAAAAATGTTCATACCGGCGCCCTGGCAGCTGCAGTTATGCAAATACACTAATTGGTTGACCATAACAAATGAGGGAATTAACACCGAGGAAACCATAAAAAAATATTGCCGAAGCACGACATGGCCGATGGGAGTAGCACGCATGCGCGGCCTCCAGTGCTCACAATAAAACTTATCGTTCTTAGATCGAGTCTGTCCATTCACAAGGCCTAATTTCTTTTATACCCCACCTGGCCATTGCACGCTGGCTATATCTAGAGAATCCTAGCTGGATACATACTGGACTAGACCACATCCCATGCTGGTTATATAGGCTAGACGATGATGTGTGTGGAGCCGGGTGGACCAGCCAGGCTCAGAGCCCTGCAACCTCGCCTCCTTGTGTCTCTTATCGGCGCCATGTGTCGGGTTGACCGTTCATTAGCGCGCGAACCATCGGGACTTGCCCAAGTTTATGGCCCTTGAGAACCACAACTCGTAATACAATGTTCTTGTATTTCTCTCTTTGTTGAATTTCTGCGCGTATTGTTATGGAATTCCATTCTGCAGCTTGTAATACATTTCAAGTCTTTGTATTTATACTACATTCATCATACGTATCTCAATTATTTCACTAGTCATTGATTTCCTTAGTCATAGATCTATATGTTCATCTGTCGTTTTTATAATGCAAACTTCTGACTCGACACTCCTGTTAGCTCGTTACAAGCCGCCGCCTTAACGTTACAACCCTACCTCACACTGTTATAAGACTTCCTAACGTCACAAACCTCCCTCGTAACGTTACAAACCTCCCTCGTAACGTTACAAACCGCCCTTGTAACGTTACAAACCTCCCTCGTAACGTTACAAACCTCCCTCGTAAAGTTACACACCTCCCTCGTAACGTCACAAGACCTTCCTCGCAGCGTTACAAGACCTTCATCATAACGTCAGTAAACGCATGACCTGACCCGAGGTCATGCATTGAAAATAAGTGTTTCCTGTTTACCAGAGAAACTGAATATTTTGTTACATAGAAAACTTGCATCCATGACATTATGATCCTAATTATTTTCTGGTAATAAGTTGTATATAATACTTTTATTTATTTGTTCATTTTTTTTTTTTTTTAACTTTCATGTCAGTACCATCGCGAGACGAAATCAGATGATGATATTTTTCTAAGAGAAGGAAATAAAAAAATTTCCCGTGACAGATATTTTTGTAAGAGATGGAAATGAAAAAATTTTCCCATGACAAATAGATATTTGAAAAGGATAATCTATCGCCCGACGAAGACTTCTTGATGGCCCGATGAACAGGCCAACTGCTCACAACCACGAGGTATCTTGAGACTTAATATATACGATAATGCAGGAAGCCATGACGGTTGGCAAGAAAAAAAGACGAGACCATTGCTAGAATGAAGACAAAGTCGGCCATGTTTTCCATGGAAAGAACAGGTCAGGTCAGCTGTCAATGAGAGCGAGAGTGAGGCAGGTCAGAGGTCACCAGGCACCTCACCAGCGGCTGGCTGCGGTACTGTAATTCAAAATTCACCTCCTCCTCCTCCTCCTCCTTCTCCCGACCTCGAATAACTCCTCCCGTGCTTCGCCATCCCTGGGAACTCCTGTGCTAGACCCTCCCATCTGTTGTGTTTGTTCAAGACAAACTTCTCCCATACACACCATGGGCTTCCGTGGTTCGAATCCTGGGCGTTGCAATGTGCCCAGACCCTCCCTAAGTGTTCATCCTGCCCCATGGGGGAAGGTCGATTAATGGGTATCTGGCTTAAACTGGGGTGTTTGTGTATACACACATTAGGAGTGGAGACACAGTACGTATATACAGGGTTAAAAGGTGGGGGGAGCATGAGTGTAAAACTATCCACCTTTCGCACACAAATGGCAGTCACAAACGCATAGGAGAATGCCCAACACGCAAGACATAAAGATCCCCGCCAGTGCCAGACTCCTTCCTTGCCTCCTGCCTCAAACGCCTCTTCACTGAAGAAGCCACTAGATCTTTTTTTTCCTTTATTTCACCCACCACATCGCCACCATCTGCCCCGGGACTCTCCCACCTTGACACCACGTGACCTTAGCCTATCCTTCCTGCACCAACATCCCCCGGAGTTCATAGTGGAATTTAAAAAGTCCCCCAGAGACTACCACACCACCTCAAGGTAAAGCGGTCTACTGTACCATTGACTTTACTGTGGAACTGTACGATCAGTTGTATCCTTGCGCTAGCCCACTGAACCTCCGCCCACCTGTCTTCCGTCATCGTTTCTCTTCGTCAGTCAAAACTGACCTGCCGGTGAGAAGACTTCGTATCTCACGTTGCTCCCAAAATATTTCATTTACAGCCCGGCATCATCTACCCTGAACCCCCAGCTACCAAGAAGAGGTTCGATAGATGATGGCAGGCGAAAACCCCAATAGATGATGGCAGGCGAAAACCCTGTGTCAGTCCTTTTTTTTTACACCACCTGTCTAGGGGGGTGGGCGCTCACCACGCACACTGGGTCCCCCTGACTCTCATTGGACAAATTTGGGGGAGGAAGCTCCCGCACCAGCCCCGCCACCGTCACTTCCTGCCTCCTCCTCGTCCCCAGGTTGCAGATGAGCACCAAAAACCCCATCGACCTCATCCTTGCCCGCACACACACACACACTCTTGCCACAAGAACACCTCAGACCCAACCGTTGTAAACATTGTAAAAGACGTTTTTACGATTGTGGAAAAGAGCTTCTGTTCGACACTCCTCTGTGAATGTTTACAGCTCTTATCTGCATAATCTCTAAAATGAACCGTAAGTATTAATGATCATAATGATGATATCATCATTATCATTACCCGCACACACACACACACACACACACACACACACACACACACACACACACACACAAACACACTCACGGGGATGAGCAAGACAACACTAGTCACAAGGAAAAACTGGTCCTCCTTCTAGCGTGTGTGTGTGTGTGTGCGCGGTGGTGGGGGCCGGGGGGGGGAGGGGGAGGGGGTGGCTTATACTAGGTTACACGGCCGATAGAGTAGTCACCACCCCCCCCCCACCCCCCTCCCCCTCCCCCAGGCTATACAGTCTGAGCATGCACGGTCCTCATTCACCATCTATGGGAGGGGACACGTACCACCCAGTCCACTATCTGGTGAGGGGAGGGGACACACACACACACACACACACACACACACACACACACACACACACCCTAGTCCACGATCTGGGGAACACACACTTCCTAGTCTACTACTATCTGGGGGGAACACGCAATCTCCAGTCTACTACCTGGGGGGGGAACACGCATCCCACAGTCCACTATCTGGGGGAACGCGCATTCCCCAGTCCACTATCTGGGGGTCGGGTTGGGGGGGGGGGTGGTCATGGCAGCTAATTTGCATCCGGCTGGCATTGAAGTATTGCTATAAATGGAAACCACATCAACTCTCGTTTTCCTATTTACGCAGGATTGGAGTTGGCAACATTGTCATACGTGTGTGTGTGTGTGTGTGTCTGTGTCTGTGTGTGTGTGTGTGTGTGTGTCTGTGTGTGTGTCTGTGTGTGTGTGTCTATGGAAAATATGCCTGACTGAGTAGGTAGGGGGAAGAAAAGATGTTCAGAGTTATCACTTGAGATGAAAGTCGTCTCTGAAAGCAGGGATGAAAGGCTAATCGTTCCTCTGCTAAGGCTAATTACGCGGCAGAAGCTTTCAACTTTTTTTTTCCCGAGCACCAGGAGGAGGTAGGGAGAAATACTGGACAAAGGAGATGTATTCCGTATTTAATGGCGTTTACGTGACGTGAAATTTGACTAAGATGACGTCAGTGGATTTTTACGTGCTGACCACTTTCGTACTGATTGAAATCCTTTTCGCAATTACTGTTGTTTAGTGTTGGTTTCCGTGACGTCATGACCGCTTCGTCACGTCATTACCGCTAATAGTGACATCATGGCTGTTTATAGCCCTACCTCACGGTCGCTCGCAGACCCGTGTTGACGTCAGACGGAAGGAACAGATACGGAATAGGAGTAAGGGAACAGCTCATCAACTGAAATGACTGGTGGAAAGGCAGAAAGGAGGAACAAAACAGGGAATGAAAGTGGAATCGCTAGACCAATGGACGGAGGTGGAACAGAAAACGAGGAAGAGACAAGAGATATTAATCTGAGGTAAACAGACAGACTTAAAAAAATGAGAGAGGTTTTTCTGTCAGACTGTCACCTCGACAGACAGACAGACAAGGGGCTGTCGGCCACACGCTGTCAGTGATCATAAGGCCATCTCACAACCAACCCCCTCCCCCACTACCACCACCCCCTACCCAAGCAACCTGTCTAACAACTTCACCTTTTAATAAATATCTTCGACCTTCACAGCTCTCCACTCTCACCTCTCCCTCCCTCTCCCCCAAGCCACCAACACACCACCTCCGCCTCTCTCACTACTCTCCAATAACTTCTCACCGCTAGCTCTCCCACACTCCACTCGCGCCTCTCTCTCACCCTGCGCCTCTCACCGCTGACTCTCCCTCGTCTGTACTCCCACACTCCACTAACCTCTCACCCTGCGCCTCTCACCGCTGACTCTCCCTCTTTTGTACTCCCACACTCCACTAACCTCTCACCCTGCGCCTCTCACCGCTGACTCTCCATTGTCTGCTCTCCCCCACACTCCACTCACCTCTCACCCTGCGCCTCTCACTGCTAACTCTCCCTTGTCTGCTCTCCCACAGGCCATGAACGGGTTCATCATGATGCTGACCCAGGGTGGCAAGCTGCTGTATATCTCGGACAACGCTGCTGAATACCTGGGACACTCCATGGTAAGTGTAGTTTCGAACGGGAAGCCTCGTGTTCCACCATCGTGTCCACGAACCACTGTGCCACCACCGGGGGTGGGAACCTCATTCATCTCCCTCCCCCCCCCACACACACACCATAAACAAAAACAAAAACAACAAAAATGCTTTAAAGCTCATATTGTACAAACTCTTTTCCTTTAATCGACTTTGTGGATCACGCACACACACACACACACACACACACACACACACACACACACACACACACACACACACACGCACACACACACGCACAATGGTGCCATAAATCATAGCTGATGGCAACAATGGCTGGGGGGATCTCGGGAGGTAACTTGGTTCACAGATTGAAAGACTCAGGAAGGTGGGGGAGAGAGACACAGAGAGAGAAGCGCTGTGCCCCGTCGTCGTCAGCGTCCGGAGTGAACCTTGTTGCACAGATTACCTCCTCTCGGTCTGTGCCACGACCTCACACGCCACACAACATTGTGCAACATTATGCAACGGGCGATGGATGCACAGCCCTCAGAGATGTATAAACCTTTGTTGTGAATAATAGGAGTGGGAGACGTGCAATTATATAGACTTTATCTGGGCTAAGATAATTTGACAGAACTTGCAGACATAGATACACATAAGCACAAGCATATATATATATATATATATATATATATATATATATATATATATATATATATATATATATATATATATATATATATATATATATATATATATATATATATATAAGCAAAACCTAAGCAAAATTCATTCAACACAGCTGATGACCTACCTTTCACTCCCGCTGACACATGTCGTGCATGTAAAACCTGGAGGAAGTTCCCTGCAGCAAGCCCAGACAGAGCATCATCAGACTTCCAAATAAGATACTTTGGCCTCACTTGCCATCCAAGCTTTTCCAGATGCCTTCAGTCACTCCTGGTAACAAAATAAGATCCCAGATGTGTGGAAACTTTCCCACACAATACCCGTCCTGAATTCCGGCAGTCCACCCAACTTCCATATCTCCTACTTCCCAATACCACTGTCGTGTTCAGTATCCAAATTCCTTGGGGAAAGAAATATCTACAGAACCGACACTGGAATATCCCACAGTCACGTACGCTACATGGTTTTAGAGACCCAGTCACTCCACCACCACACTACACACAAACTTCACACACACCCTTTGATGGCTTCCTCCGTTCACAGGCACCTTACTGCACAACAATAGAGGCGACAGATATTAACAAAACACTCGGCAACGTCGCCTGACATCCTCACACAAAACATTCTTAACACCACCCACGCAACAGTGACTGAAAATGATGGTTAGCTAACCACATGGTTGGTTGCCAAGAACAGTCGCTGACAAAAGCTTTAGCCCAATAATCGTCAAGCTCTACAGTGGAGTTCCCCAAGGAGCCATTCTTTCTCCTACCATCCTCACTCTTCTTCCGTGACCTTCCATCACCTTCTGCAGATTATGGTAAGAAGGTCTTAACATATGCAGATGACCGCACAGATTCCTCACGTCACCTTAACACTAATCAGTCAGTAACAAACATACAACACTGTACAACACATTAAGAACGCCGTCTTACTCAGAATAGAATGTATGCATAACTACAGAAGTCTTTTTGTTACCCTACCCCTTGACAGACATGTGAACAACCTGCACTCTCCTGTCAACCTGACTGCTCAACAAAATTCTCACCACACTGGCCATCACGATATGCACATGTCATTCACTCCCCACACCACAAACATCGATACAACGGCCATAAACATGTGCGTTTGCTTACATTGTGTCATCAGTGACACACACACCCATTAAACACACAAGATACCCCACGAGTATGTTGCATGTGTTGCAGGAAGACCTGTTGATCCAAAGGGACATTGTATGTGTTGCAGGAAGACCTGCTGATCCACGGGGATATTGTATGTGTTGCAGGAAGACCTGCTGATCCACGGGGACATTGTATGTGCTGCAGGAAGACCTGTTGATCCACGGGGACATTGTGTGTGTTGCAGGAAGACCTGTTGATCCACGGAGACATTTTATTTGTTGCAGGAAGACTTGTTGATCCACGGGGACAGCGTGTATGACATTATAGACAAGCAGGACCACGCAGCTGTGCAGGCCGAGCTGGTGAGAGGCGTCCAGACTCCCCAGCTGCCCGAGGAGGAACGCCTCTTCCTGTGTCGCATGAACGTCTCCAGGAACGCCAGAAGACAGATGAGGTTCGGCGATCAGAAGGTGAGACAGCATTCCCAAGTACGTTTTTTTATTGAATGTTGAGATAGGTGAATTCTGATATGTTTTTCTCTCTGCTTAGACATTGCCACATAAGGCGTTTCAACAACATAATTTCATAACCCTTCTTCCATCATAACCAGCCTATAAGGCAAGCAAGTTTAGTTCCTAGAGTGATGCGTCTCTTCAAAATCTTCATCCCCTTAGTCGTAACTTGATAGCTGGCTGTGGTACATGTGGCAATGAGGAACACAGCGTAATGGACCATGAAACTCTCCCTCCTGATCCTCACCGTCCCTTCGTGTTTACTCGGAATTTTTGCAGAGCTGCGGTCCACAGAATCGAGACCACTTTCACAAAGAGCTCTATTGACTTGACCTCTTCTCCAACTTAATCTTTCAGGTCCTTAACAAAAAGACATTTCCAATAGCTTCTGCAACTCGACTTCTTCTCTCAAGCACCATAGTTTACTCTGACTCTGCTTCGGATAATTTGTTCTCCACGCACTTCCTACTGAACTTATATACCTACCTACTCCTATGTCTTCCTCGGGTAAGGTCCTTCGAGTTCTCATCCCCCAGCATTATGTGAGCAGGGTGTAACGCCCGGATAGTTTAACATTTTTACGTCTTAAAGGAGTTTCTCCAGGCTATCTCCGATTCTTGCCCGCCTACTTCTGTCCAAAGGTTAACTTAGCTGTGAACATTACGTGCCGTCAGCGAGGACGTTGTGGAACAGCTGTTCTTGTCTGATGCAAACTCGGGAAGCAGTTGTATGTTACGCTTGTTTAACAACGTGGTGGCTATGTGTAAATCGTGTGTTAACCCCTTGTCTCCTACCACACAGGTGGTACTGGTCGCTGGCCACTACCTCTCGTATCTCCCGTTATGCTCGAGGAACGAGCCGGTCTTCCTGGCCCACTGTACACCCGTGGCCATGCCAGAGACCCGGGAGAGCGTCGTCCAAGGTGCCACCAACGTCTTCACCTCCGTCCACACCCTCGACATGAAGTTCCTCAACCTCGACAGAAAGTGAGTACCACCACCACCATCTCTCTCTCTCTCTCTCTCTCTCTCTCTCTCTCTCTCTCTCTCTCTCTCTCTCTCTCTCTCTCTCTCTCTCCGGACAGTACCACCTGACACCAGTAGAGCCACCTGACACTCTACAGAGTCGCTCGGCACATCGTAGCGCTACCTGACACCAAGCATAATTACATGGCCCCAAGCAAAGCCACCTTGCACCCAGCGGAACCATTTGTCACCCAGCAGAGCCACCTGACACCTATCAGAGTCGCCTGACACCCAGCAGATCTACCTGACACCCAGCTGAGCCACTTGGCACCCAGCTGAGCCACTTGGCACCCACCAGACGCTGGCGAAGTCCCTCTACGCGGGAAGCCAAACGTTATGATTTATGGTAACGAACGACCCAACTCGCGTTTTCCACTTCAATGTGGATATGGAGCTCTTATGCAAATGTGCGCTTTGTCCTGTAAATGACTCGCGACCTTTGACCCTGGGTGCGGGGGTGAGGCGGCCGTGGCTGGCTGGGTGGTGTTGGGGGGGGGGGGGGGGAATGAGTCCTAAAGGAGCGGGAGGCGGGTGAGAAAGGATAAGATAATTTTCTGAACGACACAGCAACGGTAGCAACATTACGTTCCCAGTCTCCACTTTGTTATTATTCTTAGTTTACTGCCTCTGTTCCTCTTGTCCTGCTTCATCCACTTTTACCACTACTTTTCCTCTTATTCCTCCTCCTCCTCCTCTGTCGTATCTTAAGGCCCTCAGTTTTTCAGTAACTTTCGGACTCGTCTTCCATACCACCCTTCACTCTCATGAGATAGCATCTTCTTCCACCCGCAGCATTAACATAAGAGTAGTAAATCCTTATATCCTCGGTTCTCACTATCATCTCGCTGTAATATGACCATATCTTGACCTCTAATGATATCCCTGATACCGCTGGGGCTACATGGCTGGCTTCCAGGGTCACATCAGCTGATTATGATAAACAAACATGGCTGACACGGCCACATCAGCTGATAAATGTAAACAAACATGGCTGACGCGGCCATATCAGCTGAATATGATAAACAAACATGGCCGCCAAGGGTATCTCAGCTGATCATGATAAACAAACATGGCTGACACGACCACATCAGCTGGAAATCGTAAATAAACATGGCTACCGAGTCTGTCTCATCTGATCCCATGCACACCAGCTGATGACCTTAAACAAACACTGTTCCACATCTCTGGCTGTAATCGTAGATAAAGCGTAATACTTTCTGTACCTTAGCTAACAACGTAAATTATTTAGTGGTGGTTACGTCAGCACCCCCCTGGAAAGGGGAACCGTATATGGCCGCTACATCTGTGGTAGTCATGTATATATGACCTCAGTGGTGCAACAACGTCTAACGCATGTCTACCACGTTTACGCTATGTAATCACCCCTTTCCCCCTAACTTCACCCTACGCTACTACAACTGAGTGATCCATCAACGCAGCAGCTAGTAACACGACAGATGTTCACACATCAGAGGGAATGTCTATATGATATACTCATGCATCACTTTATACCGAAGATAAAGGAATTCAAACCATCTCTTATCAGAATCCTCGTAAATATTCTTGCTTTTATGGTTCGGTTATTTAATTACTTAAACGCTCCTCTCCGGAAGCGATTATACAGTGGCGAAATTCAGGGAGTGAAGGTGGCAAACAGGAACAGGAGAGTGTATAAGAGATGGATATCCTGTAACATCTTTTGTTGCCTGCAGGGAGAGACGACTGATTTGTGACACAGAAACGTAGAAATACACGTATGGGGGACAAGAAGGCACAAGCAGAGCAAGATGCAACACATCCCCCGACTACAACCTGACCCCAGCCCCCCCAGCAGGAGCACCTCGCCCTACGGCCATAACTTCACGACAACAAAGTGCTTCATGCAAATTTGGCCGCGTTCTCCCAGCGTCTGTATGTTATTATCCTCCCCCCACAGTGTGGAGGCCAGACAGTCGAGGAGCCCAGTCTTAAACCTAACCACTCTCGCCTTTCATTATCGCCAGGAATCGTCCCTTAAAGTCTGGCCCGTATATCTCTCTCTAGTATTCGACCCTAAGAGACCAAGAGGAATCATACTTTCAGGGTCTGACCTCTATGTAGAACCAGATAATGTCGAGATATGTCTTACCTTATCAAACGTCCCAGGTCATCTACCCAGCAAACATCTCCCACGTATACATCCCCAGGAGCCTGACGCCTTAAATATCTCCATCGTTCGTCTACACAGGCCTAATAAATCCCATCGCTAGCTTTAGTCCCCCAGGGGCCCCTGACCCACGAGAAGGTCGTAACCCTTATATACACATATTACCAACATGTAATATTCACTCCCGGGGGATCTCTTGCAGATCTGGCCTTATAACGATCACCTGAACTCGAGCGGGTTTTAAAGTCATGTTGCTGGCTATATTTAATGGGCGACTCGTGAAATTTAGGAGCTCGCCATCCATGTCGATTTTTAGAATTTTTCTTCCACAAAGATCAGACACTCGTAGGTCGGCCATGGGAACTTCGTTATATTTTTCTTTTTTTCAAATGATATTAGACCAAGTGAACCATACATTTTGACACGCTTACTTGACACTTGTTATAACTCAAGGGATATGGGTGCATCCATCGCTCAGTGTGAGACAGATATGTTACGAATATGACAAACATACCTCAGTGTGACGTAAATAGCATAGATATCCACAGACTGACAGTGACAAACTATCCAGTAGGTAAAAACCTCTTCAGTATGACTTATACATACTCCCAGTATGACAGGATATATGCAGAGTAAACGAAGAAAAGTGATAAACATATTTACATACATTTGTCTTTCAGCACGAATGTAGCTACAGTATGACTTCTGTATTTATGAAAGACAGATATTCCCGGAACACGATACATAAATGTCCATGTACGACACATACATACTTGCAGCATGACATCACTGTTGCCCATATATATATATATATATATATATATATATATATATATATATATATATATATATATATATATATATATATATATATATATATGTATGTGTGTGTGTTTGTGTGTGTGTGTGTGTACGTGTGTATGTGTATGTGTGTGTGTGTGTGTGTGTGTGTGTGTGTGTGTGTGTGTGTGTGTGTGTTGTGTGTGTGTGTGTGTGTGTGTGTGTGTGTGTGTGTGTGTGTGTGTGTGTGTTTGTGTGTGTGTGTGTGTGTGTGTGTAGAACCATGATACCCTCTGGAAGAATCTGCAAGACTTGCAGTGATGACAGATGAGGCAGGGAGAAGAAACGGACCCCCTCACTCCACCAGACACATCCCATCAGAAGTGTGGAAGCGGTTACGTACACCAGATGGGATATCAGGAGGTCAAGGAACGAGAACTGACTAGAGGAGAGCCTCCTCTGGAGTCCGTTTTCTATAGACCACCTTGCCATACCCCTGTATCCACCTACATTAGATATAGATTAGATATGTAGATAGACAGAGCTTCAGCCATCCATGAAGTATCGAGTATAACACCTCTGCCCGCTGTGGCCACGTCTCCCCCGATCCTCTTCAGAAAGCTTCATCCCTTACCAGAACTTCAGAACACCCCGGGCCAACAAAAGATATCACTCATCAAGCTGTTTTCAGAAGTATAGAAGGTGCAATCATCCTCCTCGCTGACGTTCCAATACTTGGCAAATTGCTCTGGAGATTCACGACACAGCGCGGATCTTCGCGCCATTCATACACAAATGCTAGTATCAAGCGGTACAATGGCGTCCCCGAGGGCTCTCCCCAGCTCTGCTGGGTCCCGCACGGGTTGGGAATATGTAAATATAGGATGCGATAAGATCTCTTCTCCCAGATGGTATCGGCCCGCCGCAATGATCATCATTTGCTCCATCATAATTCATGGAGGAGTTAAGAGCTCTAGTAACTAAGAAACAATAACTATGCTAATTCTCCGGATAACTGAAGTAGGCAAATAGGTAAATAGATACTAGGTGAGAGAGAGAGAGAGAGAGAGAGAGAGAGAGAGAGAGAGAGAGAGAGAGAGAGAGAGAGAGAGAGAGAGAAGGGAGCCATTGTGTGCTGGCTCTCGCTGCCCCTCGGAGATTGCATCTTCGGATCGTTCCCTGGCCGAGTTCTCACGCTGTGTGGGTGGGTGTCTATATATATATATATATATATATATATATATATGCGTGTGTGTGTGTGTGTGCGTGCGTGTGCGTAATATCCATAAATGCATGTGAGTTCGTATGTGCGTATGTAGTTGTTAGGAGGTGATTTACGTGAGTATGTGTGTGCGTGCGTTATGTGTTTCAGTGTTTGCAGGTGTAGCTCTTGCGTTAGTGTATTTGTTGGATGAATATGTTTGTTGTATGTGCCCACATATGGACACATACATAAGGTGAGGTCCCTGTGACTTTGGGCTTTGAGCTGGGAATATCTTTCTTGACTGTGGAGGAGGAGGAGGAAGAAGAGGAGGAAGAGGGAAGGGATTTAGGAGGGGAAGAATTTCGTGGGGATATTGTTGGAGGGTCCGCTGGGAGTGTTGGGGAAGAGAAGGGGATGAACAGAGAAGAAGAGGAGGAGGAGGTTAAGACCTGGGCTCAACACAGGTGCTCCATTGTTGACGAAGTAATATATGCAAGTTGTATAGAGCGAGTACAGGTGGAGATGAAGAGAGGATAGCATAAGGGGGTAGCAAACATACGAGAGACGAATATATACATATATATATATATATATATATATATATATATATATATATATATATATATAGAGAGAGAGAGAGAGAGAGAGAGAGAGAGAGAGAGAGAGAGAGAGAGGGTTGTGTTCATCTATGCAGGCAGGTATTTGGTGTATATGGGGTGATACTGAAATGTTTTATCTATCTATCTATATATATATATATATATATATATATATATATATATATATATATATATATATATATATATATATATATATATATATATATATATATATATATATATATATATATATATATATATATATATATATATATATATATATATATATATGTATATTATTCTCATATGTGTAAAGTACGTAGATTCGTTAGTTCCATCCCTTATAAATAAAAGATAAATCCACATACGTGTAAGTGTATGTATATATATCCGTCCAGCTCCCCCAGCTGAGCCTTATATATACTGAGGCTAACATAATGAATCACCCTGGGTAATGCCAAGGCTGATGAACACCCCATAAAGAACGCTCGCCCCACCGTTGAACCCTGAACCCTCCGCACATAACTTTAAACGTATCGCCTGGTCTGGGAACTTCGTTGGGCCGGGCGTCGCGGCCTGCCCCGGGGATTAAGACAATAAGATGTTAGATAAATAAAGACATCTCCCCAACAGCCAATAACCCAAAAGCCGCTCTCCGGCCATTGTCTACGACTATCCTTCAATACTAAAAATTATGCATAATGGCCAGTAATCACCACCAGGGCCCATCTTTGCAATTTTCAGCCTCACGAGAGGAACGCATAGGGCTAGATATGCTCTTGCGTGTCCGACTGTCTTGCAGTGTTTGAGAGGAGGAAAACAGACCTTAAACCCATGCGACACAGGAGCAAAATTTGCTCAGGGAATATCCAGTGCATTGACACGCTGGCGGCACGGTACAATATGACCTATATGTCAGTGACATAAGGCCAAGTATAGCATTTCCATCTGGCATTTCTCCCATTTTAAAGGAATACATGATAAAGGTGTATGTAAGGCTACGATAAGGAGCACGAATGTATACGTGGACATCGAGTAATCGGAGCCAGATCAGCTAACACGAGGACGATGTTGTGAGGTGTGGGTGATGCAGGGGTGGAGCAGAGGCATGGGTGGACTCGCCCGCTTCTCCAGCCTCCCGACGATTATGATTTTTGACTCAGGCAGACAGTAGTGTTCACATGTTTATATTTGACGTCTCACCTTTGGCAGGAATTAGATCAGGCGAGATACATGCCTCCTGCACTTCAGTCTTACGACTTTTTCGTCTTCGGTCTCCACATTTCTTCCATATATGACCTTCGGGATCAGAAGGGCCGTTAATGTCTTATTTTCCACCATTCACTTCGGTAGCTACGTGCAGCGCCTAGACTAAGTAGTGTAGACCTAGAGTGTCCGGTTTCAATTTGCTCAATATGTACTCATGCCATCATGCGGTGAAGAGTGTGTGGAAGGCGAGAACGTTATCTCGGAAAGCAAAAATGGGTATGTTTGAAGGAATAGCGGTTCCAACAATGTTATATGGTTGCAAGGCGTGGGCTATAGATGGGGCTGTAATGAGGAGGGTGGATGTGTTGGAAATGAATGTGTGAAGCGGTTTGATCGAGTGTGTGGTGTGTGGTGATAAAAAGAGTGTGGTTGAGAGGGCAGAAGAAGGTGTGTTGAAATGGTTTGGTCACATGGAGAGAATGAGTGAGGAAAGGTTAACAAAGAAGATATATGTGTCAGAGGTGGAAGGAACAAGGAGAAGTGGGAGACCAAATTGGAGGTGGAAGAATGGACTGAAAAAGATTTTGAGTGATCGGGACCTGAACATGCAGGAGGGTGAAAGGCATGCAGGGAATAGAGGGAATTGAAACGACGTGGTATACCAGGATCGACGTGCTGTCAGTGGGTTGAACTAGGGCATGTGAAGCGTCCGGGGTAAACCATGGAAAGGTCTGTGGGGCCTGGATGTGGATAAAAAGCTATGGTTTCGGTGCAGTACACACGACAGTTAGAGAACGCGTGTGAGAGCGGATGTGGTCTTTTTCTCGTCTGTTTCCTGGCGCTACCTCGCTGACGCGGGGGGTGGCGATGCTGCTTCCTGTAGAGGGATGGCGCCGGGAATGGGTGAAGGTAAGCAAGTACGAATACGTTTATGCCTGTGTACGTGTATGTATATGTATGTATATGTGTGTATTAATCACTTGCGTTATCCGTTATGAGAGTTTTAAATTCATGTTGCCCCGCTTCATATCTGCTTACGTCCCATGTTTTTATTATGTTATACGTTTACACACACACATGTCCCATATATATATATATATATATATATATATATATATATATATATATATATATATATATATATATATATATATATATATATATATATATATATATATATAATTATTTTTCTTATCCTGCTTATATATGTGTGTACTTATGAGTATATGTGGGTCGTTTTTTTTTTATAATACTTTAACTTGTTTCGAATCTCGCTTATAATCATGGAAAGGTATACAAGTATTCAAAAGTGAATATGTGTATGTGAATGTATTTGAACAGTATAAAAAGCCAGTCCGTGTACCGAGAATATGACACCATCATTTTTAAAGTTTATCTCATCCCTAATTTCACCAGATGATGGAGTACTTCACACGACCCCAAAGCAAAAGGGGCATTATCTGCATCATCTTAACTGTAAAACTTGTCTCACTTTCTCTATCTCTACCTCCATGACATCAAGCTCAAATCCCCACTTTGTTAATAGTTCATATTTTTAAATTCTGACTCAACCTAAATGCAAGATACGTTCGTGAATTATTATTATTTTTTTTCCCCTTCCTTCTCCTGTCATTACGTAACACACGTATCACAGTTATTCTTAACAAGCAGGGACGGGTTTTTGTTAGATCCATCTTTAGCTTAGCGGACATGAGATGGTATCTTATATCAGTGTGTTCAGCCTCACTCCAGCAGCAGACACTTTCTCTTACTTCTCTTTGAAACGCACACATCAGAATGTAAGGTGAATGTATATATATATATATATATATATATATATATATATATATATATATATATATATATATATATATATATATATATATATATATATATATATATATATTGTGTGTGTGTGTGTGTACAAAAATTATCGATATCAATATAGATGATCTTTGAAGTAGAAAGGATATGCATCATAAAATAGATTTGATAAAATAAATGAGTGCTATTGTGCTGAAATAGACATTAGGGTTAAAGAAATAATCTTTTATTTCATTCAGATAGAAAAAAATATTAAAATAATCTTCATTAATCAAAAAGCCCCAAAAAAAATCAAAGAACTTTATATCATATTTTACATATCTTCACTTGATATGATTTCACATTATTTCCCCATTGTTGCCCTTTTTTCTACAGATATTTACGCATTTTCTTGCATATTGATGATCAGTTTTTAGGATTACATGTGTACTAAAATCAGTCTTTTTTGTTTACCAGCGGCGAATTTTACCTCGGGTACAATCGTTCGTCGCTGGCTGGCGTGTCTTGGTACCATCTCATCCACCCAGAGAACATGCGCGAGGCCCAGACCAAACACCGCCTTAGTGAGTAACCCACTGTCTTGTATCTGGCCTGGCCTGGTTTGGCCAAGCGCCTTAGTGAGTAACCCTCTGACCTGTATCTGGCCTGGCCTGGCTTGGCCCGTGTCTTCCTGACTTATACTTTCTTAATTCATGAATGCTTTCAGTCCCCGTACTTACAGTATGCACCTTCCGAGACCTCACTGTACATCCCTAAGCTGCATATTCTCGGTTTGTACATTCCTCACCTGCTTCTTCATGACCTGCATCCTCACGGCCTGTAGCTCCCTGTTCAGACACGCTCGATCTTCTTGATCTAGTGTTATTATATTCATCATACAGGTGAGATTACTGTGATTATTGTGAGTGTGTCTCATTCGCGCTGTTTCCCATTTGACGCTGTTGCCTGACTGTGAATGTTTGCCCCTCAACAGTCACCACCAGCGAGCAGGACCGCTCCTGTATATTACTGCTGAGACTACAGGCCGCTGGAGGCACCTGGCGCTGGGTCCACTGCGTCCTGCAGGTGAAGGACGCCGCAGATCCCAACCAGCAAGGGTCGCAGGGCAGCGGCAGCGGTACCAGCAGCAGCAGCACCAACAGTAGCAGCACCAGCAGCAGTAGCGGCACCAGCAGTAGCAGCAGTAACGGCAGTTCCCAGCAGCAGCAGCAGCAACAGCAGCAGCAGACGCAGCCGGTGATCGTGGCCACCAACCAGGTGTTGGCAGAGAAGGAAGCGTCGGTGTTGAGGGCCAACTCTTGGCTCTACCATTACTACACCATGCAGTCCAAACTGCAGTACGGCCTGGCGTACGACGCCCACGCCCAGCGGGTCCACGCCTACTACCCTCAGGTCATGACCTACCAGGTACGTTGACAGGTCGCCTTCCTCACCTACCATGTACATAGCCAAGTAGCCATCCTAAACTACCAGGTAGGTAGTAGGTAGGTCATCTCCCTTTCCTAACAGATGGGTTGCCAGGTCACCATCCGGAACTACCAGATTTCGTAGCCAGTTCACTTCCATCACCTTCCAATGATGCCGCTGTACTGGCATGTCTCCAGCATGTAGGACTGTAGATCTGCAGCGTGTGTCTCTCATATCATGCGTCAGTGTCGCTTATCTATTCACTGCCTCACCCTCATCTTATCACTGCCTCACCTTCATCTTAGCACTGCCTCACCTTGGTCAAGTCAAGGCTTAGTAGAGGGGGAGGGGGAGCTTTACACTCTGGAACCTAAGGGGTGGAAGGTCTATGTTCCCCCATCTAATGTTGTTCTCCAGAACTACGTCAGACTTTCGTATAGTACAGGTAAGCTTACTGACACGTGGCTGCAGTTGATCCTCCCTCTGCTTCTTAAGCAGCTTTAGAGCATCATTCTTGGGTCCAGTCCGTTTCTAGTATTGCATCAGATCTTTTCTTAGCCAGGAATATTCTCCCTCACGTTGTTGTGAAGTCCAGTTCTTTCTCAGCAAAAACTTGTTAACTCGCAGTACTGGTTTGGAATGGAAGGGTCCTGAAGCACAGAAGGCTCTCGTGAAGAAGAAATTTATCATCGTAGTGGAAGGTTGGGAAATTAAATATTTTTTAAGTCATTAGACTGCTGACATCATGCTGCTTCTCGTCCTCCACGTCCCTGTTATTTTCACTACTTTCCATTTTCACCTGGGGGCCTCCAGTATTTATTGAACATTTTGTTAAATCATTTAATTTTTCTTATTAAATGTAGGTCTGAAGATAAGTCAAATATCATTGTCGTTTTCAGAATTTAGCATAATGATTTAACGTAAACTGTTTTGTTATGTAAAATCTCTAGGTGCTTCGAGGGTGTTTTAAAGAGTTTGGGTCAAGTCGAAGTATTTTCTCTTTTGGTTTGTACCCTCCAACTCCTGCAGTTTTTTTTTTTTTTTTTTGTCTGAGTCCAACTCAAGCTGTCATGCACCCTCGCTACCTGTGAGGAGCACCCTAATGGTCTTACCACAGGGTATGTTTTGACACGTCCTAACTTGGTTTACTTGGATAGGGGTGACTTCAGGATTTTGTATTCACGTACAGTGAAGTGGATCCACTACTGTGATATGAATAAGGTTCCCTACTTCTAAATGTATGCGAAGGTTCCCTGTGGTTGGGTGGTTGTTTGGGCTTCGAGTCTGTCAACTGCCAGGGTCATTAAACCCTTCAGTATCAGGCTACATTCACGAGCCGAAGAATATTTGAGATCTTCAGGCAATAAGGATAACTCTAAGGCCACATACGAGATCTCTCGCAGTGTCTGTGGCTACCCTGGGTTTGTATAGAAGAGTTTATGGCCCAGTATGGAGAGGCGTTGACTGAAATTGAAAACTTAGATTCAGTGCTGAGGATATAGTACAGTTATGTCGGTTACATGTGTGCAACATGTGTGCAACAGTAAGTGAAGATAAGTTTGACCTGACTCTCACGGTTCGAATCAAACGCACCTTCACTAAAGGCCAGTTGTATCGAGAGTGTAGTGAAGATGAGGTTATGGTAAGATTGGTCTTTGACTTCACTCTTACGGATCAGGTCAAAGGCCAGGTGTTAGTGAGCATAGAGTTAACTTCGAGTGAAGGTAGTCATTGACGGATCAGGTGAACGGTCGGTCGGTGATATCGAGTGTATAGTGAAAACAGAAGTGGATTGAAGATGCCCTTGACCTGATCTCTCTGTCTGTAGGTGTGTAGTGAAAGTGAGGGTATAGTGAGGATGAGGGAGAAATGAAGATGGCCTTTGACCAGACCTGTAAGTATGTAGTGAAGATGACTTACCTAATGAGCCTTATGGGTCAGGTGTAATGTGGTGAATATTAGGAGTAGAATCAAGATAAAGATATAGGGAGGCACAGGTTAGCTTCTGCTGTTGTTCATTTAGTTGTAAACACTGGAAACTGGACGATTTGATGACACTCTTTGTTTCTCCCTTCTACAGGCGGACCCGGCAGCCTCTTATGTAGCCCCGGCAACACTCAGCGGCGGCCACGCCCCCACACACGCCCCCGCCGCCCACCACACCCCGTATTCCCTGGCGGCGCCCTCAGCCTACGCCCACCTGCAGCACTACCACCATCACTACTCTGTTCGTCTCCAACATGGTCTGGACTACTCCCGTGACCCAGCCTGGACCTACTATGACCCAACCACGACCTCTGCTGACACCCAGGTTCCACTACACCCCCACACCGCCACCCACACGCCCACCACACACTCCCACAGATCAAGTAAAAAGATCTCCTCTCCCAAGTCTTCCCCACGAAGGTCACCAATGACTCCCATGTCAAGCCACGGGGTGTCTGAGGGAGGCGGGGTAGCGGTAGCCACACCAGTAGCGGTACGAGCGGCTCCCGTAGCGGCGGCAGCGCACAAGGGCACGTCATCCCCGGAGCTGGAGCAGCATATGGACGCTCCCTGGAAGGCCTCACCCACGCAGGAGGTGCCCGACTACCCTGAGTACTCCTCCTACATCACGCCGCCGTACTCGGCTGGTACACCCACCAAGCTTAATCTCTTCACCTTCGACCCGCTGGAGGCACGGGAGGTGAGCTTGGCGCGGGACCAGCGGGTGCCCTCGGTGGAGGTGGGCGAACGCCACCTCTGGGCTGCTGACACCAAGGTGACGTCACCGTGGCTCCCTTCCCTGGACGATACCGCCACCGTGCCGCTTCGGCCGCTGCACCACGCCGCCCTGTGAACCCCAGCCTCCCCATCTCCCTCTCCCCGTTCTTGGCAGTTAGCGGGTGGGGGGCATGTTGCACCAGGTGGCGTGACACTGCCAGCCCTCCACCAGGCTGGCTCCCAAGCCCTCACCCCTGAAGGAACCTGACAAATCCATAGAGTCAGCCCGACGTTGTTGCGACGGCTGCAAAGGTTATTAGCCTCCCAGTTGTGTACGTGAATTCTGTACTGTAGCGGCCTGAGGAATATAGACTGTAGATGCTGAAACCTATATAGAACGCGTGCTATATATGGAGTTCCTCGTCTGGAGTGGCATAGCCGATAGTGTAAGCCTCAGGCTGGGAGACCGTCAGCACCACATACGAATCTCTTTTCATGAGACATTCACTGACGAGGAAACATAGCCTCACTCAGCCAAATTATGCTATAGGTTCCTGGCCCCTATATGGCCATACTTACTGGTGTGTCTTCGTACATCAGAGTTATTTTTGCAACGCTACCTGGTCCCCAGGTGTGGTTAGGGAATATTAAATGAAATACATTCCAAGGGCAAGATAGCCTATCCGTCCGTAGTATGTGTACGTTCTGTACTTCTACCGTCCAGTGTAATTCACTGCGTATACCCGTGGTTGCGTACGAGATGTATAAGTATAGTCTGTATATATGTCTGGAGGTTTGGTTGGTTTAGTATGCGTGTGTGAGCAGTGTATGTGTAAGGTTCACAAACGCGAGAGAAAATCCTCCTCATCAATGTCTCCAACTGAAGATAACCTCTTTTGAATTATTGTAAGCATCATCACTATGTCCATATGCGTTCAGCATTTGTTTAAAAACAATCTGATGTCTTGTCAGTTAAGGTAAACATACACCGAATATGTGTAAATGTTGCCTAACTGATTAACCTGTATTATAATCTGTATATATACGGAGGTTATCATAAGCACACCAGTAACAACACCGAATAGTATATCTATATGTCAGTTCATGTGTTGTGGACCTGGTGTTGTCAGGTAGGCAAGGATGGTCAAGCTGGTAGAGACTAAGCTATTCCTACAGTATTGCCAACTGTCTGTGTTACACATTTGCCTCGCTTCGCCTCTCATAATTCTCGCATATATTTGTAACTGAATATGAAGTTACGGTTTAGAAATAAATTTGAAGTAGAGTTATTTCATTTTATGATAAATAACGACCAAAAAATGTATGATGTACAATTGATTGTTGGCAGTATTTTAAGGACTATGGGAGGAAATTCTGCCTGTGATGCAGTACATGCCTTTGAGAAATGTCCTGGAAAAAAATATAAGTTCCTTTGTGGACTGTCCGGTGTACAGCAATGACGGACTGTATATATATAAATATGATCTTTATAGTTTGTTTAAATGAATTTATATATATAGATAGTCGTTATAGAAATTTATGGATATCAGGGCACTTAGTGTCAGTCGTGCAATCTAGTTATATAGTTAACAAATGTCGATTAATACAAATAAATATAGATTACGTATATCATGATTGTCTTTTATTTGAGAGGATATCCTTTTCTAGTCTTATGATGAAAGTACGGTGACGCAAACTCTAACTTTGGGACTTTATATATATATATATATATATATATATATATATATATATATATATATATATATATTTATTTTTTTTTTTTTATTATACTTTGTCGCTGTCTCCCGCGTTTGCGAGGTAGCGCAAGGAAACAGACGAAAGAAATGGCCCAACTTCCCCCCATACACATGTATATACATACGTCCACACACGCAAATATACATACCTACACAGCTTTCCATGGTTTACCCCAGACGCTTCACATGCCTTGATTCAATCCACTGACAGCACGTCAACCCCGGTATACCACATCGCTCCAATTCACTCTATTCCTTGCCCTCCTTTCACCCTCCTGCATGTTCAGGCCCCGATCACACAAAATCTTTTTCACTCCATCTTTCCACCTCCAATTTGGTCTCCCTCTTCTCCTCGTTCCCTCCACCTCCGACACATATATCCTCTTGGTCAATCTTTCCTCACTCATTCTCTCCATGTGCCCAAACCACTTCAAAACACCCTCTTCTGCTCTCTCAACCACGCTCTTTTTATTTCCACACATCTCTCTTACCCTTACGTTACTCACTCGATCAAACCACCTCACACCACACATTGTCCTCAAACATCTCATTTCCAGCACATCCATCCTCCTGCGCACAACTCTATCCATAGCCCACGCCTCGCAACCATACAACATTGTTAGAACCACTATTCCTTCAAACATACCCATTTTTGCTTTCCGAGATAATGTTCTCGACTTCCACACATTCTTCAAGGCCCCCAGAATTTTCGCCCCCTCCCCCACCCTATGATCCACTTCCGCTTCCATGGTTCCATCCGCTGCCAGATCCACTCCCAGATATCTAAAACACTTCACTTCCTCCAGTTTTTCTCCATTCAAACTCACCTCCCAATTGACTTGACCCTCAACCCTACTGTACCTAATATATATATATATATATATATATATATATATATATATATATATATATATATATATATATATATATATATATATATATATACATGTATAAGCTCAGAGACCCACTCTCTGAAGCTGAAATATAAACACCAACACTAAAGACTGGAAGAAAAATATGCAACAAGATTTAAATGACCGTCCTTACGGAGTGATTTGTATTCATTTTATATAGAATGTTCCAGCGTGACTATTATACTGGCAGTCAACAGCTGATTCTGAGGTAAACAAACCAGCACAACGCATCTATAGGTGGAACACATCGCTCGCATCAGCCCATCAGAAACTATTTTATCTGGATTGATAGAGCTGTAATAGAAGACAATATAGATGTGAAATTACTTTCAGTAGCCGAAGCAAGTGTACGAAATGCTACAGTTGGTGTTCCTACACTAGGTAGTGGAATAATCCAATATTCATGTCAGTGATCGCACGCGTGACAACATGGTCACCTCTAAACAGTATTCAGTGACTGCAAAATACCAGTAAAGTCCCGCTACAGAAATGGCATCGGAACACGTGATTTTCCTTTACAGTGGTAGTACAATGTGTAATGAATAGTATACGATTGGTGGAGCTTGGTGCATTATGTCCTATTTAGGTAAATTAACAAGTCAGTAGTGAGAAAGGGGTGTGAAGAATAGGGAATACCGGCTTTAACGTAAAACTAAGTGAGATACTTGCAGGAATCGATAGAACAAATATAAATCTTATCCAGCTTTCCCCAGCAACCACGATTTGCCATATTTTTCAATGCTATTTGTTTAATCGACCAATGTCAGTTGCGTTTGTTGCGTCCCTCCCCATGGTGAAGAAAGAGAATGTTCGCTGAAAATTGTTACCTACGAATGGACGAGGTAAACACACCGAACTAAAACTAGAAAACTTGAAAAACTGAGACTAGAAAAATTAAATGTTTCAAACCATTAAAAAGAACGTAAATCTTGCCTCAAAAAAAAGTTCGGTGAGGTCTTCATACAGTCTGGATTATTAAAAGTGTGTCATCTAGTTTAACTCCGCATTTTCCCAGACCTTCATAGTCCACCCTTCCAATGACTTATTCATTAATATGTTACGCAAAAAAAGTCCGTCAAATAACATCCATTTTTGTTATATTATTTATACTACCATTGTAAACTAAATCGCTCATAAACCAAAGCTACTTCTGTGGTACCTTACCATAATGACTTAATGACTACAGTTGTGCAGTAAGGCAGGGGAAACGAAGACGAAGACACGAATGTTTTCCTACTCACATCCTAACAGTAAGAGAGCCAGTTGAACAGCTGAGTCGCTCCCGTGGACGTGCGGCCGAACTCCTGAATCTCGTTACTTGGACATATCGCTGCTGTGATCGACAATAACAGGTAAGTGAACCTCTCCACGACCTAAGTATATCCCGAATTCTACAAACTGTGGGTGTTGTAGTAAGTTATTAGTTGTACAGTGTGTCGGAGGTTGTTAGTTGGTTATTTGGGCTATGTTAAGGCTGTCGACTACCAAGGTCATTAAGGCAACAGAACTCTGAGACCAAACACACATTCATACATGGCCCTGACACTGGGTTTCCTAATTTTTTAGGTTTTACTTGTCTAAGTTCTAAAGTTCCGTCACCTTACGTACCTCACGCGTGACAGATAAGTCCAAAATAAATTTCGCGAAGATCAGAGCAAAATGTCACTCTTGTGTTGATGCTAAGAATAATACCAAGATTAAGACAAGATCTTAAAGAATGCTAATTTCTTTCAACACTTGGCCTTTTAAATTTTTATGAGATGAAATTCTTATGGTTTATCCTTACACCAGAGATGGCCATTGGGTTATATTTTTCCCGTGCCGTGTTAGTTTCGATAAAACAGAACACACACACACACACAAAAAAGGAATCTTCGCATCTCATGTGTGATGCATGTAAACAAAGAAATCAGAATAACAATGAACGAACGCATCTATGAAATGAACTATTATCATGTAAGAATGGCTGAACTGTAGCTGTTAGATTTAAAGCAAGATGTCTCACTGTGATATGAAAGGCCTGCAAAATAATTAGGAATTGTACTTCTTTATCTTGTGATGTGTCTTGTGTTTATTAAGGGCATTCGCTTCATTGTAATCCAGGAGTATATTGTCATAGCATAAAAGATCAAGTCAGTGAGGAGCAGAGGTCAGTAGCTGGGGAGTGGGGGGTTGAAAGGTCAGCAGGTGAGAGGGAGAGGTTAGTGGGTGGTAGTGAGTATGAGTGATCGTGATCAGCAGGACGACTCGCTGCTGATGGGGAAGCCAGCAGGGAGGCCACATCTTCCCGGTGTTCCAAGACGCGGCCGTCCATCAAAGGACGGGAGTTCCCACGAAGCAAGCACCACGGATGAACCAGAATATAACCGACCGTACACTGTATATGGAAACAAATGAATCAAGATTTTTTTTTCTCTCTTTTGTTTTGTATGGCCCCATGTGATTTGTTGCCAGATTCGGTGAAACTTGTTCGGCGGAAATGTGTCAGTTGGTACACGTTGATGTTTTAAGACTTATTTCAAACGAATTTCATAGTAGGATGTAAAGGGAATTCAGACAGATTGGCCGTTAACAAGAAAGCCGCGTGTGTGTGTGTGTGTGTGTAGTACCCACACGAGTGGTTTTGACGGTTGGTTGGACACAAGTGGGTTACACGAGCAGCGATCGACTTTTTATTTTCCAGATCTCTTCTACCATCCATCTTGATCATTCTGGTATTGGATGTAAACCACTGGTCTGGCAGGTGCCTCGTTCGTGCAGTTGTTAAGGATTGATCTCGTGAGTCAAGGACTGTTCGTTTTAAAATCGAGATTATTTCCAAATGTATTTCTAAACTTTCACAAATTGCAAGATAGATTCAGGTCATGTTAGGTTAAGGTTAAGTTACGGCTCAACGCAAAGTCTGTTAATACACTCTGTGTGTGTGTGTGTGTGTGTGTGTGTGTGTGTGTGTGTGTATGTGTGTGTGTGTGTGTGTGTGTGTGTGTGTGTTGTGTGTATGTGTGTGTGTTTGTGTGTATGTGTGTGTGTGTGTGTGTGTGTGTGTGTGTGTGTGTGTGTGTGTGTGTTATATTCTGTTTCAGTAACGTCAAACGTCTCGTGACTTGAGCTAACCTCAGGTTACGTTATGAACTAGATGCCATAAACTGTTGCATGGATATTTAGAACCAGGAATCGTTTGACTAACTAAAAAGTTTCATTGTAGCTGACCAGGTATCCGCGGGGCGTACCCCAAGCAGGAGCTAGGAAATGATGGACTCCTTTAGGTCATGTTGACCATTGATGATACACTGCCGGAGGCGACTTCTTGTAGACGGAGTCTGGTAACATTGGTTCTGCCTTTGTCAATATATCTATATATCTGTCTGTCTATCTATCTATCCATATATATATATATATATATATATATATATATATATATATATATATATATATATATATATATATATATATTGGAAAGGATCACAATTTTGCGCGTGATCAAGTATATTCCTAAGAGTCCACGGGGAAAACGAAACACAAGTTCCCAGGTGCACTTTCGTGTAATAATCACATCATCAGGGGAGACACTAGAGAGAAATAAAACAGTCAGTTGATATACAGCGAAAAGACGTAGCTAGGACGCCATTTGGTACGTCTCTTCGTTGTATATCAACTGTTATATTCTCTCTTGTGTCTCCCCTGATGATGTGATTATTACGCAAAAGTGCACTTGGGAACTTATCGTGTTTCATTTTCCCCGTAGACTCTTAGGAATATACATATATATATATATATATATATATATATATATATATATATATATATATATATATATATATATATATATATATATGTGTGTGTGTGTGTGTGTGTCTGTGTGTGTGTCTGTGTGTGTGTGTGTGTGCGTGTGTGTGTGTGTGTGTGTGTGTGAAGTGGTAAATAATCATCTTCGTTTGTCGATATCAGTCTGTTTATTTTCTATAGATATATCTATCTTTTGATATCAAGGTCGATTAGGAGTGAGAGATATTGATATGTTGGGCATAGATGATACACCATGCACGATTTACCCTCTAGTCATTTAATTGCTATCAGAGATAGCCATGTTGCTCTCATGGTAAAGAAATGACCATCGGATCTTTTAAGCAGTGCCTACAGCAACGAGAGTAGCTACAGGTACCGATTCCAATTATATTTTGACCAGCGAGTCGTGACGTTGGTTTATTAGATTACCACACTTGACGGCTGAATGAAGACCGTTACTCGTTTGATACAGATTAAAAAAAAAACGAAAAACTGTGGCCTTACGTAAAGTGGGCCAACTGTCCTTCACATCTACCTTTAAAAACAGCACATTTCGTCGGGTTGCATGCGTTTCCCATTTGCCCCCATAGGCCTAGAGAGGCATTCAAGACTCATCACGCGAGCAGGCTCTGAGCATCACGCAAGTAGGACGACAAAGGAATGAATATATGTATGTGGGCCGGCGAGCACGGCGGGCGACGTAGCACCACGGCGGGCGTGAGTTGTGATCGGTTACACTCGGAGGGTCGCCACCCCTCCCACCGATCGTAAACGCTCTCAATACTTTACTGAAACAGCTTTATGGCCGACCTTCTCTTCCACCTCGCTTATCCGACTTCCATTACCCCACAACCTTGACTAATTGATCAGAAATATAGGCGTGTGTAATACTTTCGTGATTTAGTAATGAGCCGTTTTGGGGGCGGGCGGTTGAAGATGGAAGAGTTTTTGCGTTAAATGGGAGGGATTTATGGAAGGAGCGAAGGCTCAGCGGCGTTGTTTCAATTAGCCGACCAACGAGGTCCGAACAGCAGTTGGTAGGGCTTAACGTAATCTGCTCAGGGGGGTTTTTATTGAGGTAAAGCAAACCCGTTCAGGGCCATTCCCTCAATCGTAATGTGTAATCGCCGAGGGGATTACATGGCATGGGGGATTACATGGCATGTGGGAGATGCTTATGGCCTTTGGCCAGGACGTAAATGATAGTACAGCGAGGGGGCTGTGATACAGATGATGATAGTGATGATACAGATGATGATAGTGATGATAGGAAGATAAGAGGGAGTGCGAATATGTGCTTACTATATTGATCAAGATAGAGAGGGTTTTGATACTGAACATCTGTGATGCATATGATAGATTTAGGTAGTGATGATACAGAAGAAGGAGGGGAGAGGGGGATACAGACGAATAGGCTACAGATGATAAGACATGTTACAGAATGTAATGGCATGATGGTGGTACAGAGATCGGAACGATGAGAGAAAGAATGTTGATGATACTGAAGCCCGATAATGCAAGTGATGGGAGGCGAATGATAACCGTGCAAATGTTAATGATAGAGATTATGTAATGATAGTAATATTATAGATAGTGATGTAAGAGACTGTGGTCATGAAATCGGTGACAACAGCGAAGAGACGCTGATGGAGGAAATGATATAGATTAACATTTCCACGATGTATTGGATGATGATCTTACTTATAAAGACGCTAGTGATGATCACAGGTTTAACGTACCTCCGTAAGATTGTCCTCCAATGCTTTAAGAATTACAGGTTAGAAAAGTAAAATGCACTTCTCCTTATTTTTCATTTAACAGCTCCAGACTTATTTAAAGTATAAGTGACATGATATCAGTCACAGACGCTGAAATGATTTATCTTAGTAATGGATGCAGGAAAGACCAAACCTGAACTGCTTTGTGTGGCTCTGTTAGGCTCTGTGAGTTGTTTTATTACCTGATTTGTACTGTAAGTGGAGGGAGTCCTACACTCGAAGGCCGGCTTCATCGCTTGAACTTTATATATACATTCAAGTAGATTCTTAAACTTATAAATATTTTCTGCATTCACTGTCTTATAATTGATTTTAATCCATTCATCCACTACTCTCGTGCTTTAAAAGTACTTCTTTACATCCTTTCTATTGTCTTCCTTCATTTTATGTAATGGCTTCAGGTGGTTCCATCGTTGCATCTTCCGAAGAACTGTTTACTATGTCGTCATCAAGGTGGTTTAAAAGCTTAAAGGTCGTGATCAGTCATGTTGCACTCCTCTGTTTTTAATTGTGGGTAAATTTAAGGCCTTTAGCCTTCCCCTGCTACTCATTTCACTTGATTGAGGTACCTTCTCGATGGCTTTCCCCTGGACTTTCTCTATTAGTTCTTTTTCTTTTTTTAGTTCAAAGACACTTGGGAATCGTATGCTAACATTAGCCATATACAGGATATGACAGTTAGCTGAAAGTTTCCATATCCATGTATTTCTTTGGTCTTCTCATATTTGCCTAGAGACAGTTTGTTTCCCAAACTATTCTCCTACGATGACCCTGTGGTGTATAGAGGATAAGGACAATGTCAAATTCCACGTTCCCTCCCACAAACAGATTCCTGCAGCTTATGTTTTGTTAGATCATTTTCATATGTCGACCGTGTTTTACTGTGTCTTATTTACTCGGGTTGAATTTCATCACCTGTGTATGAAACCAACTTTGAAGTTGTTGCCAACCTCTTCGCTTTACTCTTATCTTCCCTCATAGCCTTGGCATCGCCCGCCAACATACTCAGGTAGGAGCCGAATCCCGACGGCAAGTCGTTCACGTAGATCGAGAAAAACCGGTATTCGAAGAACCTAACCCTGCGGCACGCCACAACCTCAATCCATTTAGAGAAAGCTTCGCTGACTACTACGATAATAATCTATCCTCACTGATGATACAGCGTCTCTTCCCAGCTTCCTCTCTGGGATGGTGTCAAATGCTTTCTAACAGTCCAGACGTAAACAGTCTCTCAGTGCTTCTCTTCCGTCTTAAAAGTTCGCTCGCTCGCTCTCTCGTAGATGTCTTGAGTTGGTCGATTCGCGTAGCCTTCCCCAGAAACCGTGGGGCGTCTCTCGCGCAGGTCGCTTCTCCTCTGCAGGAAGTCAACCCTCTGCTTTCTAGTCATCCTTTCCTGTACTTTACAGACGACGCTCCTCACGAAGACTGTTATGTAGTTCAGCGTCTCCTTCCAGCCTTCCTCATCATAGGTTTGCCATCTGCTTCCGCTCCCTTGGCACTTTACCTCTGTCCACTGGCATCCTGGACAACATTTCAAGAAGATTGTCGAGTATATTCGCTTACATCTCTCGTATATGGAGAGAGTTTATCAGGACTATGAGCCTTTGCATGGGTTAGGACAATGCACTATTCTTTGTGTCGTCTTAAGTTATTTCAATCACTTTCCAAGACATCCTCACTCAGTTTCATCTCAGTGTTATTTGGGTTATAGTTTGGACACGGTGAAAACATTTGTAAACTCGTCCTTCAGTTCTTTGCCTCACATCATCTTTTATAACTCTTCCCACTGAATCTCATAGCTCGATCAGCTGCTCTTTGACTAACATATGATGAAGTTTTTAGGTAAGTTTGGGTTTATCCCACCCACTGCCTAGGGTATAATTTTCGAAGTTTGCCAGTTCCTCCTTTCCAATCCAATATACTCCTATCTTGTTCTCTGATGCCTTACGATGGCTGAAGCATTGCAGGTTTCTTTGTCACCGAACATCACGAAGCTCCTTCGCTTTTCGACATTTCTCAATGAACCACTTCTCCCCTCCCCCCCTCCCCCTCTCTCTCTCTCTCTTTCTCCCCCTTCTCTCCATATTTGAGGCTAACACTATCCCAAAATTTCTTACTCCTTCTTCTCTGTCAATTTTGCAGAACCTTCCCTCCACAGTGCCCTGACTTCCTGGCCGTTGAACTCCATTACCCACTTTATCTCACCACAGAAATCGTTGTTCAGTTCTGTGTCGTATCCACGATCCTTTACCACAAAGAGTCTGTGTCTCCTCTTCTCTTCTTCTTCTCGCTCATCATTCAACATCCTTTCTTGTCCTCGTAGCCAAACATGAGCATTACAGGATCACATTTCAAGTTGGTGTATCGTACGTGATATTCTCACTTCCATGCTACTCTGTCTGAAGATAAGGTGAAGATAACGTATCAGTAATTCTTATTCTCGTGTGTTCATTGACCTGCTGGTATAAGAAATATTCCCGTACATACTCTATGGACTTGGTCATCATGGCTCCCTCTTACCATGAGAATCCACTGGTGTATGTATCTCATCACCTGTGTTTGTATCCCACCTCTGGTGTCTGTGTGTGTGCCCCATCACCTGTGTTTGTATCCCGCCACTAGTGTATGTATCCCATCACCTGTGTTTGTATCCCGCCACTGGTGTATGTATCCCACCGGTGGATTATACGTCCTACCACTAGTGTTTGTATCCCACTACTTGTGTACGTCTGCTACCACTAGTGTGTGTATCCTACCAGTGGTGCATGTATCCCAGCAGTAATGTGTGTACCCCACCACTGATGAATGTATCCCAACACTAGTGAATGTATCCCACCATTGGTGTTTGTATCCCACCACTGGTGAATGCATCCCAACAGTGGTGTATGTATTCCACCACTGGTGAATGTATCCCAGCAGTGATGTGTATCCCATCACTGGTGAATGTATCCCAGCAGTGATGTGTATCCCACCACTGATGAATGTATTCCAGCAGTGGTGTATGTACCCCATCACTGATGAATGTATCCCAGTAGTGGTGTATGTACCCCACCTTTGATGAATGTATCCCAGTAGTGGTGTATGTATCCCACCACTGATGAATGTGTCCCAGCAGTGGTGTGTGTGTCCCACCAGTGGTGTATGTTACCCACCACTGGTGAATGTATCTCAGCACTTGTGTATGCATCCCACCACTGACCCAGCAGTAGTGTGTGTATCCCACCACTGGTAAATGTGTCCCAGCAGTGGTGTATGTATCCCACCACTGGTGAATGTGTGCCCACGGGGAGGGAGTCAGTGTGAGGTAGGTTGACCTGTGCTACATCTACCTTACTCATCCTCATCACCTGATCCATCTACCTTACTCATCTTCATCCCCTGATCCATCTACCTCACCACTCATCTTCATCCCCTGATCCATCTACCTCACCACTCATCTTCATCGCCTGATCCATCTACTTCAGCACTCATCCTCATCACCTGATCCATCTACCTCACCACTCATCTTCATCGCCTGATCCATCTACTTCAGCACTCATCCTCATCACCTGATCCATCTACCTCACCACTCATCTTCATCACCTGATCCATCTACCTCACCACTCATCTTCATCACCTGATCCATCTACCTCACCACTCATCTTCATCACCTGATCCATCTACCTCAGCACTCATCTTCATCACCTGATCCATCTACCTCACCACTCATCTTCATCACCTGATCCATCTACCTCACCACTCATCTTCATCACCTGATCCATCTACCTCACCACTCATCTTCATCACCTGATCCATCTACCTCACCACTCATCTTCATCACCTGATCCATCTACCTCACCACTCATCCTCAGATTCATCTACCTTACTCATCACCTGATTCTACGCCACATTACCTCAATATCGACGTAAGATTATCTAAATCAAGTTACACGACTTAGAACTCTTATGTTTTATTCATTGCGTGACGTTAAATTAGTTGTTATCGTATTTATAGATAATCTTTTTAATGGTAATAATACTTTGTATGGGTTAAATGCCTGTCAATAGCGGTTGCTGGCAACTGCGGCAGGAGGTGACGTCATGCCGCCAGCCAGCCAGGCAGCCCGCCAGTGTTTCACAGGAGGTCAAGGTGGCCTGACCTCTCGTACCCCAGCCAGTCTCTCGCTTCTCCTCCACGGACGCTCTTCTCTCTCTCTCTCTCTCTCTCTCTCTCTCTCTCTCTCTCTCTCTCTCTCTCTCTCTCTCTCTCTCTCTCTCTCTCTCTCTCTTCGTTCCCTGTTCTGCCAGTCAGTACTTTAAAATGAGACCTGTTGTTTTCTCTCTATATATATCACCCTTGTCTGTTTACGGAGCACCTGATTCCCATCTGTTCACACAACACCAGATGCACGTCTGCTCGTGTTAAGATCTGACACGCGTCTGTTCAAATGAACAATCATATATAACATTTAATACACTGTATTGGGTGTTTGCAACATCACGAAACAGTGTTATCTTTAAAATTTATATATATATATATATATATATATATATATATATATATATATATATATATATATATATATAAATATATATATATATATATATATATATATATATATATATATATATATATATATATATATATATATATATATATATATATATATATATATATAAGTGTTTATAAGAATAGTTGATATAGTAATCAAGTGGTGCGAGTAAGATATAGGAATATAAGACTCATTTATATAGTGATATAGATTGATTATAATGCAGTTATAGTGATATAGGTTAACCATGATTTGGTTATAGTGATATGGGTTAGTTATGATTTAATTATAGTGATAATAGATTGATTACAATGCATTTATAGTGATATAGGTTGATTATTTAGTTATAGTGATGTGGGTTAGCTATGATATAGTTCATAGTGATATAGGTTAATTATAATTTAGTTAATAGTGATACAGGTTGATTACAATTTAAGTTATAGTGAAAGTGAAGGGATGTCTAGCTCACAAGCACATCTGGTCATACATAATAACATGCTGCTCTGAGTCCCGGTGTTTAGTATGTACACCAGGGATGTGTGGAAGTGTTAGATTCTCCTGTTGCTACACTCGGACACCACTTTTACTCTCGTACCACTAAGTGTGATCCAGTGTATTTCAATCGTTAGGTTCGCGTTGTGTGGCGAAACGCCTCTCTCTCCCCCACTGAATATTCAGAAAGGGGGGGTGAAATGTTTGTCTATTTGATCACCTGCCAAGAGAGGTCTATGATCAGAATATGGAGTGTTAAGAGGTAGATGGATAGTGGTCTTTGATTAAAGATTGCTTGCTTGTAGGCACTAATTACAGGCTTGGGAGCAACCACCCACCGAAGATGGTAGAGACGTTGATTTAGATGTGGCCACGCCAGCCTTGGATAGACCAGTCAGTGATAGATATATATATATATATATATATATATATATGATAACGACTGGTATCAGGACTTGGACTGTGGACGGTGAGCAGTGTGTCCTCAGCGTTTCTGCTGTTTTCTTTGATCAATAATGAGGGACTTTAATGTCTCCTTTTTAGTGACCCTGATGTGAAAGTTTGAGACAAAGGTCTCGGTGGGGGGGATAAAAATAAGGTCAAGGAGCTTTGTATGGAAAATTCATGCCAGATTTTGTTGTGAAATGTAAAGAGCGAGTTTATGAAGCGTGTGTGGGGGGGATGCACCACACAAGAACAGAGTGAGTTTGTTCGGTTGTGGACATGGGATGATGAATGGGGTGTTCAGAGCTACAGGGAGAATGTAAGACTTGTATCGTCGGCAGACACACACACACACACACACACACACACACACACACACACATACACACATACAGAGCGTCACTTTCTGATAGGAAATAAGGGTCCTATTTATCTCCATTGGAAATCGAGGGACCCCAGGTTAGGGGCCCCTGGGGCACGCCATTAGACGCTCCCTGTAACACCTCCACATCAGAAAGAGAAAATGTGATCTCTAGCGTGGCAGACAAACGACTTCAGTACAGACCTTTGGAGGGAAAATATGCGGTATCGAATGCTATTCCTTATACCAAGGACGAGAGTTTGGGATCCCTTCTGTCATACAGTCGGTGGTTGATGTTTACGAAGGATAATCCCAGTGGATCCCATTCTCCTGCACCCATATTGGCATTCTCACAAGGCAGTGACTGGTTTAAAGACGCTGTGCATCAGGTGGAAGTAGAACTGTTCACCCAAGAGGAACAAAGATGGACACAGGTCGATCCTTTCATCTCCAGCCAAAAAAAAAGGGGGAACTTTTCAACCTAGATCATACAGAGGTTATTTGGCCACTCTTCCTCCGCTCAAGAAATGGTACCATTGTCTTTACGAGAGAGACTGGAGATATCTCGCTCAGAGATCTAGGTTCATGGAGAGGTTAAGGAGAGAGAGAGAGAGAGAGAGAGAGAGAGAGAGAGAGAGAGAGAGAGAGAGAGAGAGAGAGAGAGAGAGACTATACATGGGAGAGACTTAGGTGGGTGGGAAGGCCGGATGTACGTGGGATGGAGACTGCTGGTGGCTTCTGAGGTTGACGCTACGTGGCGCAGGGAGGTCATAAGTTAAAGGAAGGAAGGAAGGAAGTCGATCGTACATGACGCCGAAAATGTCACGCTAGGAATAGAGTACCTGGCATCCCAGTGGGGAGGGGGGGGGGGGTAGAGGGGGGTGTTGTTGGCATGGAGGGGGAAGGGAAGGGGTAAGAGGTAACCTATGTAAACCTGGCAGCTAACACCACGACCCCATGAACGACTCGTATGGTCAGTTGGGGTCGTACCCACACACACCTACAACGACCCAGACACACACACACACACACACACACACACACACACACACACACACACACACACACACACACACTCACACACCTCCTTTCCCCTCCCCCCTTTACACCCCATCTTCCCCCTTGTGTTACGGTGGCCAGAATGATAGGCGATTGGTCCTGCGGTGGGCTGACCTCCTCGCCCGACCGCAGTTGACCTCTGATGACCTCTCACGGGCCTTATAGAACGTCTGGTGTACCGCATTGCCTCCCTTGTGCGGCCCAGCTGATGCGGGACTTTCTCTCTCCGGGGCTCTGCACGGCTCCGGTCCCGGTGCACGGCGTCCGGTCCCGGTGTACGGCGTCCGGTCCCGGTGTACGGCGTCCGGCGTGTCAAGATAGCGAGAGTAAAACGCGGGACACGGGGGACATGTGTCCAATATGGGACAACATCTGGTGCTGACATGGGACACAGGCGTGTGTCCACCCACGCACGAGAGGGCACCTCTACCAGTAGGGGTTCGAGCGAGTGTCCTCCAGTTTGCTTAGCGAAGGCGACTCCCGGCGCAACCGTTAACAGTGGATGACACCTTCCCCAAACCCCCAGAGTTTTGTACTATAGGACTCTCTCTCTCTCTCTCTCTCTCTCTCTCTCTCTCTCTCTCTCTCTCTCTCTCTCTCTCTCTCTCTCTCTCTCTCTCTCTCTCACTAGGATGATAGGACCGGAAGACTAAAATAAAAAAGATGTAAACACCGTATTGGCAGAACCAGTGAAAGAAAACGACGGGAATATGTAAATTATAGAACCATTTATAATATGATGGTAATCCATGGCAACTGCTTGTAATGGCACAAGGGACTGCGTTCCCGTCTACCACGCAAAAGGTCCTGGGTTCGAATCCTGGCTGTTGGAGGGTATCATGTGATTACATATATATATATATATATATATATATATATATATATATATATATATATATATATATATATATATATATATATATATATATATAAATATCTCTCTCTCTCTCTCTCTCTCTCTCTCTCTCTCTCTCTCTCTCTCTCTCTCTCTCTCTCTCTCTCTCTCTCTCTCTCTCTCTCTCTCTATATATATATATATATATATATATATATATATATATATATATATATATATATATATATATAATATATATATATATATATATATATATATATATATATATATATATATATATATATATATATATATATATATATATATATAATATATATATATATATATATATATATATATATATATATATATATATATATATATATATATATATATATATATATATATATATCGCACCGCCTGCAAGACCTCACACCGCGAGTGAAAAGCCACCTTTGGAGTCCAAGAACTATCCACTCTGAAAACGTCCACATTTCCCTACCCTTAGATGTAGCGCGCCCTTGGGCCGCAGGAGCCTTCAGAAAAAGCTTTCCCGGGTAACACCGGGAGTCTGGCATAGAAATTGGTCCTGGGTTCATTACAGATACATATCGTATTAAGCTGGGCAGCCGAACGCTGTTCTCATGGCAACTTTACCCTTCATGGCAACTTTACCCTTCATGGCAACTGTAACTCACCAGTGTTCGACCACTTGGGTAATAATGGTCAGCGTATCTTTGCGAAATGTAGAAGCCGCGGTGTGCAGGTGGAGGCGAATGAGCTCTTAAGGGAAAACAGGTAACCTCAGTAAACAGAAAAGCTTGAATTAGTGCGGTAGATGGATAGAGGATATGATCTATCCGTACCAGCAGATAGAGGAAGGTATGAAAGTAGACATTACTGGCTAATGAAGCGTTGCATCACGGGAGAGATAAATGAGATGTATACAAGGATTCCGTGGAGTGTAGCAGAAGAACAAGCAAACAGAAATGATGAGGAACGCTGAGAGAGAGAGAGAGAGAGAGAGAGAGAGAGAGAGAGAGAGAGAGAGAGAGAGAGAGAGAGAGAGATGGCCTACCTACCTCGGTGTACCCACAGAGAGAGAGAGAGAGAGAGAGAGAGAGAGAGATGGCCTACCTACCTCGGTGTACCCACACAGAGAGAGAGAGAGAGAGAGAGAGAGAGAGAGAGAGAGAGAGAGAGAGAGAGAGAGAGAGAGAGAGAGAGGAGTGTATTTTGCCCAACGAAGGAAAGGGAGATACAGTGGGTGGGAACTGACTTACACAAGGGAGAGAAGGCAGCCGAACGTGTGTGGTTTAAAATCTGTTCCAGATAAACCCAGGAGAGACTTGTGTGTGTGTGTGTGTGTGTGTGTGTGTGTGTGTGTGTGTGTGTGTGTGTGTGTGTGTGTGTGGCGTTATAAATACAGCCGGTATTCAATACATTCCTTACCCGAGCGTCATCGCCACCTGTTCAAGGAGAACAACAGGTGATGTCATGCGTTGGGCCACGCTTGTTTCCACGGAGCTGAGCCTCCCCTCAGGTACTACTGTTTATAGACGCTGGAGTCAGCCAGCACCCACACACACAGTGAGAGAGAGAGAGAGAGAGAGAGAGAGAGAGAGAGAGAGAGAGAGAGAGAGAGAGAGAGAGAGAGAGATTACCTACCTACTTCGGGTGTACCCAGAGAGAGAGAGAGAGAGAGAGAGAGAGAGAGAGAGAGAGAGAGAGAGAGATTGCCTACCTACCTCGAGAAGAATTGCCGTGAGGCAGGGGCCAGCTCGGGTCCTGCTTGTTGTTCGACAGCGCTGTTCCTCTCTGCTGCCACACACACACACACACACACACACACACACATGGCCGACATTCCCGCCAGTTTCGGATCTCCGTCGTTGTCGAAAAAAGGGGGGCGCGACGCGCCCTCAGAAAACGGCCGATGAGGTCGTGGTGGTTCACTAGGCGTGTCGTTTCTACAGGGAGAGCGAGACTATTCCCGTGAAGAGTCGTGTATGATTTCAGGGCATCATCTGGAAACCTCAGGCGTTTGCCGAGTATAGAAAACGGGGACTTCCGTCAGGAGGTGGGAGGGAGGGATACGACTGCAGATCTATATGACCTTACGACACACGGTACGACCTTATGGGGGGTCGTACGGCACACCACTGGTGGTGATGGTGGTGGTGAACCACCCTTAGGGGGGGCGCGATCCCCCCCTAATACCCCCCCTCCCCCCTGCAGAACACGCTTCTTACACAATCGTTTCTTTAACCCACTTGGCTGCTGGCAGAATGCTGTAACCCAGTTTTATATATTTCAAGTGTTTTTACGAACGAGATTCGTGGGTATATCATCCACTATACTGTGTGTGTGTGTGTGTGTGTGTGTGTGTGTGTGTATGTGTGTGTGTGTATGTATGTATGTATGTATGTATGTATGTATGTATGTATTTGTGTGTGTATGTATGTATGTATGTATGTATGTATGTATTTGTGTGTGTATGTATGTATGTATGTATGTATGTATGTATTTGTGTGTGTATGTATGTATGTGTGTGTGTGTGTGTGTGTGTGTGTGTGAGTGTGTATGTGTATGTGTGTGTGTGTGTGTGTGTGTGTGTGTGTGTCCTCACCTATGTGTAATTGTGGCTGGAGCAGGACACGGAAATAGGACCCCGGAGAGTCACCGTGTTTTCCCTGGAACCCATTTCGCTGGGCCGGGCGTGTGGCCGAGGATGACAGGGATACGAACCTTGGCAACCCAAACCTCACGTGGGGTAAGGCTCTGCCTGCAAACCAAGATTTCCCTTTGAAAATAACAACGAGAGAGAGAGAGAGAGAGAGAGAGAGAGAGAGAGAGAGAGAGAGAGAGAGAGAGAGAGAGAGAGAGAGAGAGAGAGAGAGAGACTCTTGGCCCCAGGAATTAACAATAGGTTATGATAGATATAGGTTGTTGTGTCAGTTGTGAAGGGGAGTTGTACGTGACAAAAATCCACAACCAGAGTAAATTAAAGAAGACAAGAGTGTTGTGGGATGGGATCCCTCGATAACGTAACCCGGATCTCCGTGGGGAAGAACATATAAAACAGGGTCCAGACATTACACTAGTGTATGTGTTTGTTTGTTGCTGTGTGTGTTTGTTGTGTGTGTGTGTGTGTGTGTGTGTGTGTGTGTGTGTGTGTGTGTGTGATTACTATTTGTGTGTTACGAGGAGAGAGTTTTACACTCGTGTTGCCCCGTTTTTTAACCTTGTATATATATATATATATATATATATATATATATATATATATATATATATATATATATATATATATATATGTGTGTGTGTGTGTGTGTGTGTGTGTGTGTGTGTGTGTGTGTACCATATCTCTACTCCTATATGTACACACACACACACACACACACACACACACACACACACACACACACACCATCAACCTAAACTGCGTGTGTGTTTATGGATAGGGTTTCTGAATCTATAAACTTTGAGATAGAGGTGTGGTTGCCGGGGTTGAATTGAGTAGTTGAATGTGGAGGGAGGAGGGGGGATTCCCCTAGCAAGAGGTGAGGGAGTGAGGGAGGTAGTAATAATAAGGTGTGGAGCGACGTAGACATAAAGAAACAACACCAAAAAATATTCAAGATACTGAAAACTACAACGGGTTTTTTAAGGTCGTGTTGCCATATGGCGCATTGTTGCCGTCTATGTGGTCATCTGAATTTTGACTTCAGACCTCTCACATTACAGACGGTATTGAGAATAGGAGTAAATACATAACACATGATGATGCACACAAAGGGTTTCCGATCCTTTAAACAAGAGATGGAAAGACGTATAAATGTGTAATATGAACAAGGGAAAGATATAATTGTGACTTGCGAAGGAAGGAAGGAAGGAAGGAAAAAAAATTATAATTCAAATTGTTCATTTATAACTGCACGAAAGAGGTAACTCATGTCGGGAAATTTTCAGAAATAATACAAATTACATTTCCTTGGTGTTGGGCGAGGTGTTGAAATGCCCTGGGTGACGGGGTGTTCACGAGAACCCAGGGTTCGAAGAAATGTTGAGGGAAAAGTTAAGGTGTGGCAGTCTTGGTCGAAGGCCCACCTCCGGTACATTGGTCTGGTCCAGCCTCACTCTGAGGTCCACCTCCGGTACAGGGGTCTGGTCCAGCCTCACTCTGAGGTCCACCTTCGGTACAGGGGTCTGGTCCAGCCTCACTCTGAGGCCCACCTTTGGTACAAGGGTCTGGTCCAGCCTCACTCTGAGGTCCACCTCTACAGTGGCCTGGTCCAGCCCCAGTCTGAGGTCCACCTCCGGTACAGTGGTCTGGTCCAGCCTCACTCTGAGGCCCCCCTCCGGTACAGGGGTCTGGTCCAGCCTCACTCTGAGGTCCACCTTTGGTATAGTGGTCTGGTCCAGCCTCACTCTGAGGTCCACCTCCGGTACAGTGGTCTGGTCCAGCCTCACTCTGAGGTCCACCTTTGATACAGTGGTCTGGTCCAGCCCCACTCTGAGGTCCACCTCACTCTGAGTTCCACCTTTGGTATAGGGGTCTGGTCCAGCCTCACTCTGAGGTCCACCTCTACAGTGGCCTGGTCCAGCCCCACTGTGAAGTCTACCTCTTCAGTGGCCTGGTCCAGCCCACTCAAGAAAAAAGATACTCAAGTATCTGAAGATACTTTATAGATATTAACCATGGCAGAGAGGCCACTATAAGGTATAGAGAGGTAGGAGTATCTGTGACCTCATGACCTTTATATACGACCTTTAAGACAAGTGGTAATTATGATGACCTCTGGATGTCCAGGGGTCAGGGTCACTGAGTGACCTTTGACGTAGTGACTCGGGGGGAAGGGGGGCTGTAGTGTGAGTCATTACCTCAGGGGAATTCTAGGGAAAAAATCTTGACTTTAGGGGAATTCTTGTGGGAAAATCCTGAATTTAGGGGAATTCTTGTGAGAAAATCCCGACTTTAGGGGAATTCTAGGGGAAAAATCCTGACACAGCTGACCATATCACGGGAATTCTTGGGAAAACTCCTGACACAGCTGACCACCTCAGGGTAATTCTGGGGAAGAATTCTGACGCGTCTGACCACTTCAGGGAAATTCTCAAAAAAAGAAAAAAAAGGAAAGATCCTGACACATTACCACCTCATCCCCCAACAGCCTTGTGATCACCAGTGACGTCATGGTTTAAACAGCCACCTTCATCGATATATTTAATTACCAGTGACGTCATGGCTTAGCCACCTTCATCGATATATTTAATTAAGTGACGTCATCGGTTAGTGCTAGTGGGTGTCAGGTACAAGTAACACTGAAGAAAAGGTGTTACTTATGTACCAGGCTTATAACACACTAGTAACACTAGTAGTACACACTAGTAATACTAGTAGTAAACACAAGTAACACCGTTGGCCATGTAAGTATGTAAGTACTGTATCACCACACACAAGTAACTCTAGCGTACTTACAAGTAACATTACACTACCATCAGCATACGTATCGACTTCCCGTTTTCTAATAACTGTTAAACTAACAGAAATGTCAAGACAAAATTATATGTCATATAGTTATATAAGTGATATGATTATATAATTGATATAGTTATATTTCTAGCTTCGTCTCTTCGATGTATATCAACTGACTGTTATATTTCTCTCTTGTGTCTCCCCTGATGATGTGATTATTACACGAAAGTGCACTTGGGAACTTACCGTGTTTCATTATCCCCGTGGACTCATAGGAATAGTTATATAAGTAATATAGTTACATGAGTGCTATAGTTATATAAGTAATATAATCTCTGATTATATTAGGTGGCAGAAAATGCCGTAATGACTTAATTAAATGGTTGGCTATTGACTGACGAGTCAGGTTTACCATCCACGCAGCATCCGTGTGGAAGTGACGTCAGATGGGCTCATGACGTCATGACACGTCAGTGTCACACGCACACACACACACACACACACACACACACACACACACACACACACACACACACACACTAGTGATGACGTAAGGTCATAACGTTACTGTTTACGTAACACCGACCGAAACGTCACGTTGCGACTGCCTCACGCAACACAGCACTGACGTCACGACGATGACGTCATGATACTGATGGCGTAACACTTCTGTAGACGCCACCTGGTAGTAATGACGTCACACATTAGTGATTGCGTAACTCCAGTCCAAAAGGCCACACGGTTGTGATGGCGTCATACACCACTTTTTCAACATCCTCTAAGGTAGCCTCAATTATTAACCCAAAATATATATATATATATATATATTTATATATATATATATATATATATATATATATATATATATATATATATATATAGAGAGAGAGAGAGAGAGAGAGAGAGAGAGAGAGAGTCGCCCTTGCCCTGTCGTCCTCCTTGTGGTCGCTCTCGCTCTCCTGCGCGTCCTTGTGCTTGTGGTCGTCCTCCTTGAGTGTCGTCCTGGGCCGGAGTCGTGTACAGTGAAGATGGAGAGGTTACGTCCCTCCCTCTACCATGAGAGATACTTCCTCCCTCACTGGAGGAGCGCTGCTGGTCGCTGCTTCACTGGCGGGGGTCGTGAGAGCTTCACTTCAGGATGGTCGAGACTTCCTTCCCCTGACTCGTTCAGTTAACTCGACTCACTTCGAAGCTGGAGGAGGATCGACTCAGTTCGAAGCTGGAGGAGGATCGACTCGATCATCGAATCCTCTTTGAGACTCGCGTCCATTGATATATACACACTTATATATACTTATATATACACTAGCATATAAGCTATAAACACTCTTGATCAATTTGCATTGGGGTTTATGGTCTAGTTTGATGCAGCTTTGGGGTTCAAAGGAATCGTAGGTTGGTTTCAAGAGACGGTGGCCATCATAGAACCGGACGGTTCGTTCGCTACCCCCAGCGTTCGAAGCGTGGGTTCGACACATCACCTGGGAAAGGGGGAGGGTGAGGGCTTCTGAACCATCACGGTGAAAGTGTTCATCTCTGGGATCCTCTTCCTCCACCTCCTCTTCCTCCACCTCCTCTTCCTCCACCTCCTCTTCCTCCTCCTCCTCCTCCTCCTCCTCTTCCTCCTCTTCTTCTTCGTCAGTCAGCCCAGAGCCGAGCATTCGAAACTCTCTCTCTCTCTCTCTCTCTCTCTCTCTCTCTCTCTCTCTCTCTCTCTCTCTCTCTCTCTCTCTCTCTCTCTCTCTCTCTCTCTCCACCATCACCAGCCAGGGAAGGAGATGGGGCCAAGTCTGATCAAAATATAACACGAGTTTTTTTTTTTGTTTCCTTTTTTTTTTCCTACCTTATAGAGCGAGTTTAGCACTCCCCCCCTCCCCCACCCCCCTCCATAGAACCTGCTGTTTCTTCAGGTTGTGTGTGTGATCCACGCGCCGCCACCCCCCTCCCCCCCGCCCCCCCAGAACCCCACGCGCCACCCCCTTCCCGAACCCCACGCGCCACCCCCTCCCGAACCCCACGCCGGCCTTTCCCATCCCCTTTACCTACGGCGATAATCCATCGTGATGTGGGAAAGTTCCGGTGGTGTGTGCGGCGGCGGGAGAGGGAAGAGAGAGAGAGAGAGAGAGAGAGAGAGAGAGAGAGAGAGAGAGAGAGAGAGAGAGAGAGAGAGAGACTCCGAATGCCTCTTTTTTTCTTCTTCTTCTTCTTCATCTTCTTCATCTTTAAAGTGATGATCACTTTGCCTTGATGGCCGGCCATGCGACCTCTCTCTTCCCTACTCTCTGGCACATTATTTCTTTACATCTCGTTGTTGTGGTTGTTGTTGTTGTTGTTGTTGTTGTGGTTGTTGTTGTTGATTATGGATAGTTTGTGGCACCTTCCTGTGCCCCCCCCCCCCCCATCATCACCCTCCACAGTTCGCCTATCGTACACGTAGTGTGGTTTTATGCATCACAATGTCTCCCTCGTTTCTTGGTGGTCGTCTCGTACAACCAGGCGTAGTGTATCAATTTCTCCATTTTCAGCCATGGGGTTGGTAACACTGCTTCACTTTCTTGAGCGATGATTATTTTCCCTATTTCTCCTCAAGGTTGGTAATTGGTCATTATCCTATTCACGTAGTATTATTTTTGTTGTTTTTTTTAAAGTTCCACCTTCAGTTCTCGTAACTTTTGAAGTCCCACTGCTGCCACTGTTGCTGGTCCTCATTGTCTTATGTCTGTAATGTCTTATCCGTGTCATGTATTGACCACCGACTTGTGTTAGTGGTGCTGGTGATGGTGGTAGTGGTGGTTGGTGATGGTGGTAGTGGTGGGTGGTGGCTGGTGATGGTGGTAGTGGTGGGTGGTGGCTGGTGATGGTGGTAGTGGTGGGTGGTGCCTGGTGATGGTGGTAGTGGTGGGTGGTGGTTGGTGATGGTGGTAGTGGTGGGTGGTGGTTGGTGATGGTGGTAGTGGTGGGTGGTGGCTGGTGATGGTGGTAGTGGTGGGTGGTGGCTGGTGATGGTGGTAGTGGTGGGTGGTGGCTGGTGATGGTGGTAGTGGTGGGTGGTGGTTGGTGATGGTGGTAGTGGTGGGTGGTGGCTGGTGATGGTGGTAGTGGTGGGTGGTGGCTGGTGATGGTGGTAGTGGTGGGTGGTGGCTGGTGATGGTGGTAGTGGTGGGTGGTGGCTGGTGATGGTGGTAGTGGTGGGTGGTGGCTGGTGATGGTGGTGGTAGTGGGTGGTGGCTGGTGATGGTGGTAGTGGTGGGTGGTGCCTGGTGATGGTGGTAGTGGTGGGTGGTGGCTGGTGATGGTGGTAGTGGTGGGGTGGTGGTGGTAGGTGGTGGTGTGTGATGTGGTAGTGGTGGGTGGTGCCTGGTGATGGTGGTAGTGGTGGGTGGTGCCTGGTGATGGTGGTAGTGGGTGGTGATAGTAGTGGGTGGTGGTAGTGGGTGGTGATTGGATGTGGTAGTGTAGGTGGTAGGTTGGTGAGGTGGTAGTGGATGGCAGTGGTGACGGTTGTGGTGGTAGTGGGGTGGTGGTGGTAGAAGTGGTGGTAGTAGGTGGGTGGGTGGTGAGTGTGGTGGTGGTGGATATGATGGTAGTAGGGTTGGTGATGACTGTAATGTGTAGTGGTGGATCATGGTAGTGATGGTGGAGTGGTAGGTGGAGGTGTCAGTGGGTAGTAGTAGTGGTAGTGGTGGAGGTGGAGTCACTGGGTATTGGTGGTGGTGGTGGAGTCACTGGGTAGTGATGGTGGTAGTGGTGGTGGTGGTGGAGGTGGTGTCAGTGGGTAGTGGTAGTGGTGGGAGGTGGTGGTGGTGTCAGTGGGTAGTAGTAGAGGTGGTGGTGTCAGTGGGTAGTGATGGTGGTAGTGGTGGTGAAGGTGTCAGTGGGTAGTAGTAGTAGTGGTGGTGGTGTCAGTGGGTAGTGGTAGTAGTGGTGGGAGGTGGTGGTGGTGTCAGTGGGTAGTAGTAGTGGTGGTGGTGTCAGTGGGTGGTGGTGGTGGGAGGTGGTGGTGGTGTCAGTGGGTAGTGGTGGGAGGTGGTGGTGGTGTCAGTGGGTAGTGGTAGTGGTGGGTGGTGGTGGTGGTGTCAGTGGGTGGGTGGGTGGGTGAGTCCTCCCTCGCTGGGTGGGAGCGAAAGGTCCGGGAATGCTGTCCCAACAGACAGCCACGGTGGGGCTGGGGGGCCAGGCAGCACACACCCGGGGGCCTCCTGCCAAGGTGTGCCGGTTTTTGCTGCTGCAGAAGGTGGTGGGTGGTGGGTGGTGGAGAAGGTGGTGGAGAAGGTGGTGGAGAAGGTGGTGGTGATGGTGATGCCGTTAGTGAAGGGTAGCCAGCAGCAGGACCGGACATCTGTCGACCTTATCTCCGGATATCTCATCCATGGTGGGGGAGGAGGGAGCATCATTATCATCACGCTGTGGTGGTTACTGTTGAGGTTACTGTTGATGTTCCTGTTGATGTTCCTGTTGATGCTGTGGTGGTTCCTGTTTTCGTTCCTGTTGATGTTACTGTTGATGTTACTGTGGTGGTTCCTGTTGATGTTACTGTTGATGTTACTGTGGTGGTTCCTGTTGATGTTACTGTTGATGTTGTGGTGGTTCCTGTTGATGTTACTGTTGATGTTACTGTGGTGGTTCCTGTTGATGTTACTGTTGATGTTACTGTGGTGGTTCCTGTTGATGTTACTGTTGATGTTACTGTGGTGGTTCCTGTTGATGTTACTGTTGATGTTGTGGTGGTTCCTGTTGATGTTACTGTTGATGTTACTGTTGATGTTACTGTGGTGGTTCCTGTTGACGTTACTGTTGATGTTACTGTGGTGGTTCCTGTTGATGTTACTGTTGATGTTACTGTGGTGGTTCCTGTTGATGTTACTGTTGATGTTACTGTGGTGGTTACTGTTGATGTTACTGTTGATGTTACTGTGGTGGTTCCTGTTGATGTTACTGTTGATGTTACTGTGGTGGTTACTGTTGTTGTTGTTGTTGTTGCTACTGATGCTTGATGGTGTTCCTGCTGTTGTTGATGTTTTTGCTACTGTTGCTGTTGCTCCTGCCGTTGTTTCTTTTGTTGCTTTTGTTACTGTTGCTGTTGCCGTTGTTCCTGTTCCTGTGCAGTCTTCATCTTTACTCTCAAATTTTAATTCCTGTGTTTGTTGTCTTCCTTCGTATGATTATATATTTTTCACTTGTTTTATGTTGTCCTTGTGTTCATGATGTGTAGGGACACGTCCAGTGTGTGTGTGTGTGTGTGTATGTGTGTGTGTGTATGTGTGTGTGTGTGTGTGTGTGTGTGTGTGTGTGTGTGTGTGTGTGTGTGTGTGTGTGTATGTGTGTGTGTTTATCTGTGTGTGTGTGTGTGTGTGTGAGTGTGCGTCTGTCTATTTGTGTCTGTGTGTGTGTGTGTGTGTATGTATGTGTGTGTGTGTGTGTGTGTGTGTGTGTGTGTGTGTGGTTTTATTCCCATGTTTATCTTCATTACTATGTGGGTCAAGGGGTTTATCATAATAGTACGTTTTCTATTGACGTTATCTTTCCCAGGTGGGTCCGGGGCAGGTCATGGTAACCTCCACAACATGACTAAGTATGTGTGTGTGTGTGTGTGTTTGCCTGATCTTCCTGGGATAAAAAAGAAGAAAAAACAAAAACACGTTCAGAATATTACAAGTTGTGTACTACGTCCTTGTTTGTCTGTGGCTCAGGCTGTGTGGGACGCATCATGCCCTTGTTTGTCTGTGCTTGAACCTCAGCAGGACGCATCATGACCTTGCTGCTGTCTGTATTTCTTTTTTTTTTTGTTATATTACCTGAGAGGGCACGGGCAGCTCAGGCCCTAAACAAGGCCATCCCATTAACGCTATATATATATATATATATATATATATATATATATATATATATATATATATATATATATATATATGTATATATATATATATATATATATATATATATATATATATATATATATATATATATATATATATATATATATACCCTAGCCTGAGCCAGGTACTCATATTTTATCGACCAAACCCCTCGGGGTGGATGAACAGCTGGGTTGACTGTGGACCGACTGCCGTGTCCCGGATTCGAACCTATGCGCTCGACCCTGGGCGGCCCGTGAATGCATCACGGTCAGGAACGCTAGTAAATGTCCTTAAAAATCCTCGATTGATCGTTATTTCTACTGACCTCGCTTGTACCCTGCTTGTGTGCTTGTGACGTCATGCTTGTACCCTGCTTTTTGCTTGTGACGTCATGCTTGTACCCTGCTTGTGTGCTTGTGACGTCATGCTTGTACCCTGCTTGTGTGCTTGTGAGGCATGACGCCACCAGAACACTCCGCTGCTTTTTCACACTCATTCGTTTTGCTTGTTCGCTCGCCTGATTTTACATTCTTTTTTGTTTTCTTTTTTTTTTGTCTACTTACGTTTTGCATGAATGCCCATAATGCGGTGCCTTCGTGTATTTATTGGTTTTGTAATCGTCTTTGCTTCATTACGAAACTCGTTCTAATAGATTATATATATATATACATATATATATATATATATATATATATATATATATATATATATATATATATATATATATATATATATATATAGTGAATATATATATAGTGAATGTAGGTTTGCGGCAGGGGTGTGTGATGTCTCCATGGTTGTTTAATTTGTTTATGGATGGGGTTGTTAGGGAGGTAAATGCAAGAGTCCTGGAAAGAGGGGCAAGTATGAAGTCTGTTGGGGATGAGAGAGCTTGGGAAGTGAGTCAGTTGTTGTTCGCTGATGATACAGCGCTGGTGGCTGATTCATGTGAGAAACTGCAGAAGCTGGTGACTGAGTTTGGTAAAGTGTGTGGAAGAAGAAAGTTAAGAGTAAATGTGAATAAGAGCAAGGTTATTAGGTACAGTAGGGTTGAGGGTCAAGTCAATTGGGAGGTGAGTTTGAATGGAGAAAAACTGGAGGAAGTGAAGTGTTTTAGATATCTGGGAGTGGATCTGTCAGCGGATGGAACCATGGAAGCGGAAGTGGATCATAGGGTGGGGGAGGGGGCGAAAATTTTGGGAGCCTTGAAAAATGTGTGGAAGTCGAGAACATTATCTCGGAAAGCAAAAATGGGTATGTTTGAAGGAATAGTGGTTCCAACAATGTTGTATGGTTGCGAGGCGTGGGCTATGGATAGAGTTGTGCGCAGGAGGATGGATGTGCTGGAAATGAGATGTTTGAGGACAATGTGTGGTGTGAGGTGGTTTGATCGAGTAAGTAACGTAAGGGTAAGAGAGATGTGTGGAAATAAAAAGAGCGTGGTTGAGAGAGCAGAAGAGGGTGTTTTGAAATGGTTTGGGCACATGGAGAGAATGAGTGAGGAAAGATTGACCAAGAGGATATATGTGTCGGAGGTGGAGGGAACGAGGAGAAGAGGGAGACCAAATTGGAGGTGGAAAGATGGAGTGAAAAAGATTTTGTGTGATCGGGGCCTGAACATGCAGGAGGGTGAAAGGAGGGCAAGGAATAGAGTGAATTGGAGCGATGTGGTATACAGGGTTTGACGTGCTGTCAGTGGATTGAATCAAGGCATGTGAAGCGTCTGGGGTAAACCATGGAAAGCTGTGTAGGTATGTATATTTGCGTGTGTGGACGTGTGTATGTACATGTGTATGGGGGGGGGGGGCCATTTCTTTCGTCTGTTTCCTTGCGCTACCTCGCAAACGCGGGAGACAGCGACAAAGTATAAAAAAAAAAAAAAAAAATATATATATATATATATATATATATATATATGTGTGTGTGTGTGTGTGTGTGTGTGTGTGTGTTTGTGTGTATGAGTGGATGGGCCATTCTTCGTCTGTTTCCTGGCGCTACCTCGTTGATGCGGGAGAAAGCGATTATGTATGATAAGATTCTATGTGTGTGTGTGTGTGTGTGTGTGTGTGTGTGTGTATGTGTGTGTATAATTACCAATCAGTATGTATGGTCGAGGGTGGGTAGGGGGGTAGGAGGGAGGAGCCTGGTGTAAGCTAAACCATCATTTTTATCAAACCAGTTTTTTTTTAGAGTTGTGGCCTTCACCCCCCCCCCCTCCCCACTACCCCTGGCGGGTTCCGCTTCTCTCTCTCCTGTCTTACAACACGGGGGGTTGAGTTGGGGGGGGGGTTGGGTTATCATCTCCCCTTAGCCAATTTTACAACACGGTTGGAGTGGGGGGGAGGAGAGGGGAGGGGGGATATATTTCTTCCTTGGTCTAATCTTAAATCGGGAGAGGAGGGAGGAAGGGGGGGGGGGTCATGCTTGATGAGGGGGGGGTGTGCCATGCTTGATGAGGGGGGGTGTCATGCTTGATGAGGGGGGGGTGTCATGCTTGATGAGGGGGGTGTCATGCTTGATGAGGGGGGGTGTCATGCTTGATGAGGGGGGGGGTGTCATGCTTGATGAGGGGGGGGTGTCATGCTTGATGAGGGGGGGTGGTGTCATGCTTGATGAGGGGGAGGGGGTGTTGTTGAGGTTGGTTGATGAGGGGGGACAGTGTTGGAGAGGTGGCTGATCTCCATAACTCCAGTCTTCGTGTGGTTGATGGTGAGTTCGTCAGCGATGATTAGTCCTGGCGGTTGTTGTTAAGGCCGCTCTGGAGGGTTGTTTGGTCAAGGGACAGCCGTTGTCAACGCTGACACCAACGGCCGTTAGTCAACGCTGACACCAACGGCTGTTGTCAGCGCTGACACCAACGGCAGAGACGTTGACGTAGTTCCATCGAGCAAGAAACACAAGGGTCTCAGGTTCATGTCCTGTGGGACGCCACAGGTGAGGGACTGGAAGGTGGAGATGGCCCCTCGGTAGTGTACACCCTGTGAGACGCCGCAGGTGAGGGACTGGAAGGTGGAGATGGCCCCTCGGAAGCGTACAGCTTATTAACAACGCCCAGCGAGGAAGTCTGCAAGTCGTAAGGTAAGAGTTATTTGCACCTCATTCGTAATATGTGTGTGTGTGTGTGTGTGTGTGTGTGTGTGTGGTTACTTGTTTGTACCATACTGGGAGAGAGTTCCATACTCCTGGAGTTCCTTCTTTTGAACTTTTACGACTAGTACACAACTCTCTCAACTTTCATGTGCTGTCAGCAATCACAGTTTCACCACTTGGCTTATTCCAGTCATCCACTACTCTCATACTATAAAAAGTATGTCTCTATATCTTTTCAAACGAGTTTCTTGTTATGGCCTCTGGTTTTCTCTGTTTTTGCATCTCTCGAAGAACTGTTCATTGTTGACATCATCAAACTGGTTTAGAAACTTGAATGCTGCGAATAGATAACCTTTTACTCTTCCCTATCACATGATAGGTAGACATTTAGACCCTTATGTCTCACTGAAATTCAGCTTTTGTGAATTCTGGTTAGTTCTGAAATTCAGCTATTATAAATTCTGGTACCATCTTTTGTAACCATTTCACTGCACCTCCTGTATTAGTTCTTTGTGCTTCTCTAAGTGCGGTGACCAAATATGAGACACGTATTTAAGTTTTGGCCTAAGATGTGAGGTGAATAGTTTTCTAAACATTTCCTTGTCCAGGTATAAATGCTGATCGAAAATTTACCAGCAGACAGGTCGTCTCCTTTGCAGGTCGTCTGAGATGGGTCTCTGGTGACAGTACAGAACCAGTTCGTAAGTTCTTCTCACTCTCAGATTCCTGTAACTTATTTCCTTCTAGAATACATTCATATCGAGGTATTCTTTCACTGTATCCTACTCAAATTACTTTACATTTACGCATGTTGAATTTCACCAACCTCGTATCTAGACCGACTTTGGAGATTGTCAAGGTCCCCTCGTAAACTGATGCATTCCTCATTATTCCTTCCTTCCATGATTACCTTAGCAACATCCATCAACATATTCATTTATGAGTTAAATCCTCTCCAAAGATCATTTACATAGATCCAGATGAGGAATGGTCCAGGCCTGCAAGATGTGTCTAGTAACCCCAAGCTTTTTCGAGAAAGCACCCGTGACATACAATCAGTCTATGGAAGGAGTCTGCCCCATACTCCTTGCTGAGGATCCATTTTCTTTACCAACAACCCTTTATGTGGTAGAGTGTCGGACGCTTACTGACGGACGCTTACTGACAGCCAAGGAACGCGTAGTCCACCCAGCCCTCTCTTTTTATCTCTAATGGAGCTCAGTCTTTCACATAAGTCTGAGAGATTTATTTTGGATGACCTGTTTAACCTAAGATAGTTTCTCTTTGCAAATATTCATTTATTGTTTTATGTGTATGTTGTCCAGTGTTTAATGATAGAAACCACACTTGTCAGACAGATTGTTCTATAGTTCCCTACAATTTCTATGTCTCCTTTCTAAAAGATTTGCACGACAGTTGCCCTCTTCCACTCCTTTGGCATTGAACCTCTCTCAAAGAGACACATAGTGGACACGATCTGAAGTGGCCCTGTCAGGCGTATATGTACACTTAAGCACCTGTGGGGAGACCTTATCAAGACTATGTGCCGTATATGGGTCAAGGCAGCTTAGTAGTGTGTTTATGTCTCATGTAGCGGTATCACTGCTTTCCAGGACCTCCTCCCCATCCCATATCACTAGTGTTGGGGCTGTAGTGCCCCTCCACAGTCAAAACACCTTTCAGATTGTTAATCAAGTCCTCACATATCCTTACATCATCCTCCATAATCCTCCCTCCGAATCCTTTAGCCTGATGAGCTGTTCATTAGTCGACAGTTTACTCTTGGTGTGAGTCTCCAGCCTTGTCCACAATGTTGTTTTCAAAGTTTCTGTGTTACTTTTTCCTTATCTTTTGTCCTCCTTTCTTGCTCTCTCATACGTTTAACACTGGCTGGCCATAGTACTGTATATCCCCCAAAGTACATTCCCGTAGTTCATTTGCTTTTTGACATCTTGAATTGATCATATCTCTTTCTAACCTTCCTTTCCATCTACAGTTAAAGGTTAACATAAAACATGTCCTTAATTGGAGATTTCGCTGAGCCTCCCATCATGGATATAGAACTCCAATTGCAAGTTTATGTTGTTGAGAAAAGTTTTTATTCTCTGTTTAGTTTCCATGATTATATCTCTTATGTGAGTCGTGTTTCATCTTTGATCTTTATATCATATGTTTTCTGTGTTCATGTTATCACTTGTAAAGGTAAGACCTCATATTGATGGTGGCTCAGTCCCTCTCATTCTGGTGTACTCACTAAAGTGCTGATACCTTTCCCTATAGACACTGAGAGAACTTGTGTTTCCTTGACTCCCTCCTTGAGAATCCAAATCCCCGTAGCCTGTTTCGTTGTAAGTGAATTTCTTTTGTTTATTTATGCTTCATTAGAATTATTTGCGTAATGATTACGCTTCCCATTACATGATGTTAGAATCGGCCATCCACCAGTATTTCGCAGAATGTAACGTTGCCCCTTATGGTGACCAGTCTCCGTCTTCCTCTGTCTTTTCTCTCCCTTCTTGTGATTATGTATCATCCCTCTGGACAAATTAGGTCAGAGCGCACCTACTTCGTCAGTTTTCTCTCCACTGCTCCGACAATATTAGGTTTGTTTTCCCTAATTTGGTTCTTAAAGCTGATAAACAGAATTATTTTCAACAGTATAGGCTATATTCACATGTTGCTGCAGTACAAAACTCGTCTTTTGTACATGATTAATGGTCGAAATTAGATCCACGAACTGATTATGTCTCATTTCGTAAATCTTAACTCAGATTTTTTGGGTTGAACGCGCTGCTCCCAGATGGACAACGACCCCTGGAAAAGTAAACATGACCGGTTGACACATGTCTGGCTGTCAGTGTTGTGAAGAAAATGCGTGAAAATCCACAGCAGGGCCTTCATACCTTTCTTTAAGATAAGACAAGGTAAGATAAGCTTTAAAAGATGCTACAGTATTATCTCTTGACACTCAATGGCCATTTATGCCTAACATAGAGGACATATATGTTGGGTCTCTTAAAAGTACTGTATGGTAAATTCCTTCACAAAAAGCATACGAGCCTTCTATAATATAAGTATATCAAGCTCACTTCGTACTCTGTTAGCTATAATGTAGTTATTATGTGCTCACCAAAGTTATATGGCAGAAGTTAGTTGCACAATAGAGACGGTGTTGAAATATTAGGAAATCACATGCAGCCGTATTGATTCTTTTTTTATATTCTTATACTTTCGTTCCCTCATTTCTTGAATTTGTATTCACCTTAAAGAAGAAAAAGTTATTCCTTTTGTCGAGGTAAGTTGATATTTGTTGACAGAATTCGTAGGATTTCCACATGAAAAAATAAGACGAGTGGAGCATTGTTTACATAGAGCTCATAGCAGTGCCTTTGTTGGTTCCGTAATGTGCATTGTCTTAGTTCGTACAAGGGAGAACATATTTATTGTTTTTGCTGAGTTTCTTGTTCTCTTATTTGACTTTGTTTTTTTTTCCTCTACATTTATTTCCAGCAGTTAGCGCTTTAACCCTGGCCTTTGGCCTTATCTTTACGAATAATATCAAAGGCCAGTGGTGTTAAGGGCGTATTGCATATATTTAAGTCGAGGATGAATTTCTAGGTTTATCTAGGTTTATCAACAAGGGTGTTCTGAAGATGCACTTTTAAATGATGAAGCTATGTCTGTCGAGGATGAAGTGAATATAGTGTAAGAAGGAGTGAAGACGTGCTTTCAGGAGTGAAGATGGGTTTGTTGAAGAGAGACACAGCATTTGCTCACTTGTTCATCTTTCTAGTTGAATACAGTATCTTGATTTGGTCAGATGTGCACCTAGATAAGGGTGTTGGCATTGTGTATGTGGATATAGGAGATCGACAACCCTCCCCCCCCCCCAAACCTCCCTTAAGATAAAAGGTTAGGTAACGTTCTCTAAGTTTGATTATATTGTTTGGAGAACTTGTTGGTCATCAGTTTTCTTTTGTTTTTGTATTTTTACTTTCCTAACGAGGCTTATGGCTCAGATTAACTCATTTACTGGTATTTTTTTGTACCTAGAAGCTCATAATGTAGTTATTTTCATGCTAAGGGAAAATAGATTGAGGCAAAATGTAATGGAAAAGGGATTTATTTTTTCTGTTTACGTTTCCAATATGTGGTTATGTTTGTGATCTTTGGTGAGGTGGGGGCATCAGTCACCCAGTTATTAGTGACAATAACAGTCAGATAAACTTTACTGGACAGCAGGGCAAATGTAATATGTACATATTAGGTTAACCACAGACCACCAAACTGGAATTTGAATTTATAATTATAAAAGTAATTATGACAAGTATGGAATGATGTATGTTAGACATAGAGATGAAAGCTTTTACTTTTAGTTTGCTCCAGTAATCCTGTGGCAGTGTTAGTTAGGTTTACTTTATAATGATCCCATTACCAGCAGTTCAGTTTAGCAATATTTTTCTTAAGTACTTACTTGCCAATCAGCATGATCAACATGCTTAATGAGAAGCAAAGTTTCAGTCTAGAATGCATGGTATAAAGTAATCACTACTTTTGACCACTTAAGTAATGAGTCAGAGAGATATAGATAGAATTGGTTTTAACACAATCTCTTTTGAATTGAATTATGGCTTTACTAACATGTTTTAATCTTGCAGAACACCATTGGATCTCAAGTATCCTGTCAGAAGGCAACGCCAGTGAGGCGAGATGTGAGAGATAGATCAAGGTTAGTTGCTTATTGTTGATAAATTGAGTGTTGGTTAGGTTGGAGATTCACTATTGGGGTATTTACTGTATGATTGAAGTGATCACCCCCATGTTCCATGCAGTTGGTCAAGGTTCATCAAACACACGGGGCCTGACAGGAATTATCTTCAAGATGCTGTTTGATCATAGATATTCTTTATGATGAAATAAGAGTGTGGGTAGGCTATAGATAAGTTTAAAGTGCAATCTGAAGCATGAAAATTAAATATACCAGATTATGCAAAACGTTTAGATAAACTCCATAGCAGTAATTACATTCATACTGTTGATTGTCTCGCATTTAAGGTCTCTCAAGTCAAATCTCTTACAGTTGGACAAATAATGCATCTCACATTATTTGTATGAGTCTTTGATATGTTAGCCACATCTGAAAAGGTAATGATCATTTAAACTATAGGTATTATTGGTAGTATAATGATAATAACCATCCATCCAATGGAACATTATCAGCTATGATATATATATATATATATATATATATATATATATATATATATATATATATATATATATATATATGTGTGTGTGTGTGTGTGTGTGTGTGTGTGTATCGAACTCCGCTTCTTCGAGGTTACACTACAAGTGAAAAGTCACGTTGGCGAGGCATTATCTTTGGCAGTACAGTCTCTTCAGAGAATTTCTCACTCCAAAGGAGTCTTGCATTTCCGTGCTACTGGAAATTGTGCAGCCTTGGCTTGCAGGCGCCTGTACAAAGGTCCTGGGTAACGCCAAGACTCTTTCATATAAGTTGGTCTTGGAATTATTATAAATAGAATATATTCATAACTTCCCCAGAACCAGTTTTTTTTTTTTTTTTGTGAGTCTTTGTGTTACCCAGGACCTTTATTAAGACTGCGCTGCTTCCAGTAGCAGGGAAATGTACATTCCTTTGGAGTGAGAGTTCCTTTGACAAGACTGTCTGTACTCCTAGTGATAAAAGCTTCGCCAAAGGCTGCTAACTTTTCACTCGTGGTGCAACTTCCCAAAGTTTGTACTCGTAAATTCCCGCTTCTTTTTTTTCATGATGTTGCATAAAGTAACTTGATCGTCTTATGTAAGTGATCTGGTCATAACAGCACTGTTAGTGATACTCGAACATGTAATGATCGTTCGAATTCCTTTAGAGGATTTCACATTCATGGTTTTGCTGGGGTCGATTTTGTCATACCTTACACATCGGTCAGGATGTTTTGGGTCGGGCAGCATTTGGCTGGGAGGTAAGGTGCCGAATATTTCACACACACACACACACACACACACACACACACACACACACACACACGTCACAGTAACGCCGAGGCGTTTAAAGTAAAAGTGCGAAACGTTTACCGAGAATTTTCTCCCCGGCGAGCGTGTGTTACCCCACGGTGCACGCTTACTGTATATTATATTGATGAAGAGAGGAAGGGAAAAAAAAAAAGACGTACGATTTATAAGATACGAGTTATGTAAAGGCCAGCACTCACGGCTATTCTGCACCTTTTTCTTTTAGGGGGGGTTATGGTGGTGGTGGGGGAGGAGGAGGAGGAGAGAAGATGACTGCCTGAGCCGTCATTAGCCCATTACCAGGGTTCTGGTCTTGTATCTTGGCGGAGTCGTGAGTTCGCATCTCACACAAGCCATAATGTCGTATATAATTTACAAAATACTACAAGAGTCTGCACATCCATTGCGAAAGGTCGACTCGCTCACGAAGTAGTTGAACTACGCGTGTATTAAGAATATATTCAAACTCTCGTATTTCGTTATACATCCTGACCTGACTTAGCTTGACCCTTTTTTTTCTTTTGTGGTCACGGAGCCATTTCCCATCCTGGAAAAGGTTTTGACCGCTAATGATCGCTACTTGTTAAAGAGCTCGACCGTTAATTATGGGGGCAATACTCGAGGGGGGGGGGGGTTGTTCCAAGCCGTAAATATCATCAGTACTTGGTAATTAAGAAGCCGGAGGTGGACGCCACATCACGCGTTCATCAGCAGTATACAGCGACCGCTGCTGCTGTAGCCTGGGCCAAGGGAGGAGCAGCCCTGGAAGCTGCTGCTGACGAAGGTGTTGGTTCTGTATGGTGTGCGCCAGATGTTACTGCCCGGGTGTGTACACACACACATCAGACACCCCCCCAAAAAAAACGACGATTGTTAATTATTATACACAGATAGAGGACAAGCCTCTCAGCGCTCTTTCCGAGCTGTATAGAATCCTGGTTCAGAAGCGTAGAAGAAAAAATAGAAGGAATGAGTGCTGGAGATGATGGCTACAGCCTCGGACCCAACAAGACTCGATCGCTCGCTTGGAGTTTACTACGGAGGGTTGGGTTTCCGGCCGATGTTTTGAGAAATATATCCATTGCGATACGAGAAAACGACCACCGCATCCGGGTTCGTCGTTTTTATTTCTTCCGTTTTTGTTTCTTTACGGATTCATTGCGTCATCATCATCTTACATTTTAACGTTATGGCGGGGGCTTCTGATAAGAGCTGTTGATGGCGCTTTTGGTCTGTCTTCGGTTATGATACCGCGCATTCACGACTTTGACGGCTGTGGTGGGCGGTGATTCTAAGACCAGCCACCTACCCAGGTAACGCTGACCGTATTTCTTTTTTTTTTCCAGTGTTTGTCTCTCTGAGTGTGGGTTGGCCCCCTCCATGTCCCTGACCTTCACTCACGGAATGCTTCTTGTTCCTGTCTCCTCTGACTCGAGGGGTCTCTCTCTCTCTCTCTCTCTCTCTCTCTCTCTCTCTCTCTCTCTCTCTCTCTCTCTCTCTCTCTCTCTCTCTCTCTCTCTCTCTCTCTCTCTCTCTCTCTCTCTCTCTCTCTCTCTCTCTCTCTCTCTCTCTCTCTCTCTCTCTCTCTGTTTAGAGGTAAGCATTACCCTCCTCTTGGTCAGCCTCTCGGTGTTCCTCTCGCACTATGGTCTGACCCGTGAGTGCTCAGCATCATCTTCCTCCACCCTTGGTCTCCACCGACCGTAGTGCCGTGCCTTTCTCTCCCTTATATGGCCTATCTCTTCGGTGAACCTGTCACTCATCCTTGGTCTCCCTGTGGTATTGTCGTTGTCTTACTTTCTTGACCCTCTTGGTCACTGTACGTGTCTCGCTCTTGTTGCATAACCCGATGCTCTTGTCTCTCATGTGAGGTCATATTTACCAGCGTCTCCCAAGAGCTCTGGCGGAAGGAGCAGTCCATAAGTAACCTGTCAGCAGGGTGTGAGGGGGCCCCTGGGGGACATCTTCAACCTGTCAGCAGGGTGTGAGGGGGCCCCTGGGGGACATCTTCAACCTGTCAGCAGGGTGTGAGGGGGCCCCTGGGGGACATCTTCAACCTGTCAGCAGGGTGTGAGGGGGCCCCTGGGGGACATCTTCAACCTGTCAGCAGGGTGTGAGGGGGCCCCTGGGGGACATCTTCAACCTGTCAGCAGGGTGTGAGGGGGCCCCTGGGGGACATCTTCAACCTGTCAGCAGGGTGTGAGGGGGCCCCTGGGGGACATCTTCAACCTGTCAGCAGGGTGTGAGGGGGCCCCTGGGGGACATCTTCAACCTGTCAGCAGGGTGTGAGGGGGCCCCTGGGGGACATCTTCAACCTGTCAGCAGGGTGTGAGGGGGCCCCTGGGGGACATCTTCAACCTGTCAGCAGGGTGTGAGGGGGCCCCTGGGGGACATCTTCAACCTGTCAGCAGGGTGTGAGGGGGCCCCTGGGGGACATCTTCAACCTGTCAGCAGGGTGTGAGGGGGCCCCTGGGGGACATCTTCAACCTGTCAGCAGGGTGTGAGGGGGCCCCTGGGGGACATCTTCAACCTGTCAGCAGGGTGTGAGGGGGCCCCTGGGGGACATCTTCAACCTGTCAGCAGGGTGTGAGGGGGCCCCTGGGGGACATCTTCAACCTGTCAGCAGGGTGTGAGGGGGCCCCTGGGGGACATCTTCAACCTGTCAGCAGGGTGTGAGGGGGCCCCTGGGGGACATCTTCAACCTGTCAGCAGGGTGTGAGGGGGCCCCTGGGGGACATCTTCAACCTGTCAGCAGGGTGTGAGGGGGCCCCTGGGGGACATCTTCAACCTGTCAGCAGGGTGTGAGGGGGCCCCTGGGGGACATCTTCAACCTGTCAGCAGGGTGTGAGGGGGCCCCTGGGGGACATCTTCAACCTGTCAGCAGGGTGTGAGGGGGCCCCTGGGGGACATCTTCAACCTGTCAGCAGGGTGTGAGGGGGCCCCTGGGGGACATCTTCAACCTGTCAGCAGGGTGTGAGGGGGCCCCTGGGGGACATCTTCAACCTGTCAGCAGGGTGTGAGGGGGCCCCTGGGGGACATCTTCAACCTGTCAGCAGGGTGTGAGGGGGCCCCTGGGGGACATCTTCAACCTGTCAGCAGGGTGTGAGGGGGCCCCTGGGGGACATCTTCAACCTGTCAGCAGGGTGTGAGGGGGCCCCTGGGGGACATCTTCAACCTGTCAGCAGGGTGTGAGGGGGCCCCTGGGGGACATCTTCAACCTGTCAGCAGGGTGTGAGGGGGCCCCTGGGGGACATCTTCAACCTGTCAGCAGGGTGTGAGGGGGCCCCTGGGGGACATCTTCAACCTGTCAGCAGGGTGTGAGGGGGCCCCTGGGGGACATCTTCAACCTGTCAGCAGGGTGTGAGGGGGCCCCTGGGGGACATCTTCAACCTGTCAGCAGGGTGTGAGGGGGCCCCTGGGGGACATCTTCAACCTGTCAGCAGGGTGTGAGGGGGCCCCTGGGGGACATCTTCAACCTGTCAGCAGGGTGTGAGGGGGCCCCTGGGGGACATCTTCAACCTGTCAGCAGGGTGTGAGGGGGCCCCTGGGGGACATCTTCAACCTGTCAGCAGGGTGTGAGGGGGCCCCTGGGGGACATCTTCAACCTGTCAGCAGGGTGTGAGGGGGCCCCTGGGGGACATCTTCAACCTGTCAGCAGGGTGTGAGGGGGCCCCTGGGGGACATCTTCAACCTGTCAGCAGGGTGTGAGGGGGCCCCTGGGGGACATCTTCAACCTGTCAGCAGGGTGTGAGGGGGCCCCTGGGGGACATCTTCAACCTGTCAGCAGGGTGTGAGGGGGCCCCTGGGGGACATCTTCAACCTGTCAGCAGGGTGTGAGGGGGCCCCTGGGGGACATCTTCAACCTGTCAGCAGGGTGTGAGGGGGCCCCTGGGGGACATCTTCAACCTGTCAGCAGGGTGTGAGGGGGCCCCTGGGGGACATCTTCAACCTGTCAGCAGGGTGTGAGGGGGCCCCTGGGGGACATCTTCAACCTGTCAGCAGGGTGTGAGGGGGCCCCTGGGGGACATCTTCAACCTGTCAGCAGGGTGTGAGGGGGCCCCTGGGGGACATCTTCAACCTGTCAGCAGGGTGTGAGGGGGCCCCTGGGGGACATCTTCAACCTGTCAGCAGGGTGTGAGGGGGCCCCTGGGGGACATCTTCAACCTGTCAGCAGGGTGTGAGGGGGCCCCTGGGGGACATCTTCAACCTGTCAGCAGGGTGTGAGGGGGCCCCTGGGGGACATCTTCAACCTGTCAGCAGGGTGTGAGGGGGCCCCTGGGGGACATCTTCAACCTGTCAGCAGGGTGTGAGGGGGCCCCTGGGGGACATCTTCAACCTGTCAGCAGGGTGTGAGGGGGCCCCTGGGGGACATCTTCAACCTGTCAGCAGGGTGTGAGGGGGCCCCTGGGGGACATCTTCAACCTGTCAGCAGGGTGTGAGGGGGCCCCTGGGGGACATCTTCAACCTGTCAGCAGGGTGTGAGGGGGCCCCTGGGGGACATCTTCAACCTGTCAGCAGGGTGTGAGGGGGCCCCTGGGGGACATCTTCAACCTGTCAGCAGGGTGTGAGGGGGCCCCTGGGGGACATCTTCAACCTGTCAGCAGGGTGTGAGGGGGCCCCTGGGGGACATCTTCAACCTGTCAGCAGGGTGTGAGGGGGCCCCTGGGGGACATCTTCAACCTGTCAGCAGGGTGTGAGGGGGCCCCTGGGGGACATCTTCAACCTGTCAGCAGGGTGTGAGGGGGCCCCTGGGGGACATCTTCAACCTGTCAGCAGGGTGTGAGGGGGCCCCTGGGGGACATCTTCAACCTGTCAGCAGGGTGTGAGGGGGCCCCTGGGGGACATCTTCAACCTGTCAGCAGGGTGTGAGGGGGCCCCTGGGGGACATCTTCAACCTGTCAGCAGGGTGTGAGGGGGCCCCTGGGGGACATCTTCAACCTGTCAGCAGGGTGTGAGGGGGCCCCTGGGGGACATCTTCAACCTGTCAGCAGGGTGTGAGGGGGCCCCTGGGGGACATCTTCAACCTGTCAGCAGGGTGTGAGGGGGCCCCTGGGGGACATCTTCAACCTGTCAGCAGGGTGTGAGGGGGCCCCTGGGGGACATCTTCAACCTGTCAGCAGGGTGTGAGGGGGCCCCTGGGGGACATCTTCAACCTGTCAGCAGGGTGTGAGGGGGCCCCTGGGGGACATCTTCAACCTGTCAGCAGGGTGTGAGGGGGCCCCTGGGGGACATCTTCAACCTGTCAGCAGGGTGTGAGGGGGCCCCTGGGGGACATCTTCAACCTGTCAGCAGGGTGTGAGGGGGCCCCTGGGGGACATCTTCAACCTGTCAGCAGGGTGTGAGGGGGCCCCTGGGGGACATCTTCAACCTGTCAGCAGGGTGTGAGGGGGCCCCTGGGGGACATCTTCAACCTGTCAGCAGGGTGTGAGGGGGCCCCTGGGGGACATCTTCAACCTGTCAGCAGGGTGTGAGGGGGCCCCTGGGGGACATCTTCAACCTGTCAGCAGGGTGTGAGGGGGCCCCTGGGGGACATCTTCAACCTGTCAGCAGGGTGTGAGGGGGCCCCTGGGGGACATCTTCAACCTGTCAGCAGGGTGTGAGGGGGCCCCTGGGGGACATCTTCAACCTGTCAGCAGGGTGTGAGGGGGCCCCTGGGGGACATCTTCAACCTGTCAGCAGGGTGTGAGGGGGCCCCTGGGGGACATCTTCAACCTGTCAGCAGGGTGTGAGGGGGCCCCTGGGGGACATCTTCAACCTGTCAGCAGGGTGTGAGGGGGCCCCTGGGGGACATCTTCAACCTGTCAGCAGGGTGTGAGGGGGCCCCTGGGGGACATCTTCAACCTGTCAGCAGGGTGTGAGGGGGCCCCTGGGGGACATCTTCAACCTGTCAGCAGGGTGTGAGGGGGCCCCTGGGGGACATCTTCAACCTGTCAGCAGGGTGTGAGGGGGCCCCTGGGGGACATCTTCAACCTGTCAGCAGGGTGTGAGGGGGCCCCTGGGGGACATCTTCAACCTGTCAGCAGGGTGTGAGGGGGCCCCTGGGGGACATCTTCAACCTGTCAGCAGGGTGTGAGGGGGCCCCTGGGGGACATCTTCAACCTGTCAGCAGGGTGTGAGGGGGCCCCTGGGGGACATCTTCAACCTGTCAGCAGGGTGTGAGGGGGCCCCTGGGGGACATCTTCAACCTGTCAGCAGGGTGTGGGGGCCCCTGGGGGACATCTTCAACCTGTCAGCAGGGTGTGAGGGGGCCCCTGGGGGACATCTTCAACCTGTCAGCAGGGTGTGAGGGGGCCCCTGGGGGACATCTTCAACCTGTCAGCAGGGTGTGAGGGGGCCCCTGGGGGACATCTTCAACCTGTCAGCAGGGTGTGAGGGGGCCCCTGGGGGACATCTTCAACCTGTCAGCAGGGTGTGAGGGGGCCCCTGGGGGACATCTTCAACCTGTCAGCAGGGTGTGAGGGGGCCCCTGGGGGACATCTTCAACCTGTCAGCAGGGTGTGAGGGGGCCCCTGGGGGACATCTTCAACCTGTCAGCAGGGTGTGAGGGGGCCCCTGGGGGACATCTTCAACCTGTCAGCAGGGTGTGAGGGGGCCCCTGGGGGACATCTTCAACCTGTCAGCAGGGTGTGAGGGGGCCCCTGGGGGACATCTTCAACCTGTCAGCAGGGTGTGAGGGGGCCCCTGGGGGACATCTTCAACCTGTCAGCAGGGTGTGAGGGGGCCCCTGGGGGACATCTTCAACCTGTCAGCAGGGTGTGAGGGGGCCCCTGGGGGACATCTTCAACCTGTCAGCAGGGTGTGAGGGGGCCCCTGGGGGACATCTTCAACCTGTCAGCAGGGTGTGAGGGGGCCCCTGGGGGACATCTTCAACCTGTCAGCAGGGTGTGAGGGGGCCCCTGGGGGACATCTTCAACCTGTCAGCAGGGTGTGAGGGGGCCCCTGGGGGACATCTTCAACCTGTCAGCAGGGTGTGAGGGGGCCCCTGGGGGACATCTTCAACCTGTCAGCAGGGTGTGAGGGGGCCCCTGGGGGACATCTTCAACCTGTCAGCAGGGTGTGAGGGGGCCCCTGGGGGACATCTTCAACCTGTCAGCAGGGTGTGAGGGGGCCCCTGGGGGACATCTTCAACCTGTCAGCAGGGTGTGAGGGGGCCCCTGGGGGACATCTTCAACCTGTCAGCAGGGTGTGAGGGGGCCCCTGGGGGACATCTTCAACCTGTCAGCAGGGTGTGAGGGGGCCCCTGGGGGACATCTTCAACCTGTCAGCAGGGTGTGAGGGGGCCCCTGGGGGACATCTTCAACCTGTCAGCAGGGTGTGAGGGGGCCCCTGGGGGACATCTTCAACCTGTCAGCAGGGTGTGAGGGGGCCCCTGGGGGACATCTTCAACCTGTCAGCAGGGTGTGAGGGGGCCCCTGGGGGACATCTTCAACCTGTCAGCAGGGTGTGAGGGGGCCCCTGGGGGACATCTTCAACCTGTCAGCAGGGTGTGAGGGGGCCCCTGGGGGACATCTTCAACCTGTCAGCAGGGTGTGAGGGGGCCCCTGGGGGACATCTTCAACCTGTCAGCAGGGTGTGAGGGGGCCCCTGGGGGACATCTTCAACCTGTCAGCAGGGTGTGAGGGGGCCCCTGGGGGACATCTTCAACCTGTCAGCAGGGTGTGAGGGGGCCCCTGGGGGACATCTTCAACCTGTCAGCAGGGTGTGAGGGGGCCCCTGGGGGACATCTTCAACCTGTCAGCAGGGTGTGAGGGGGCCCCTGGGGGACATCTTCAACCTGTCAGCAGGGTGTGAGGGGGCCCCTGGGGGACATCTTCAACCTGTCAGCAGGGTGTGAGGGGGCCCCTGGGGGACATCTTCAACCTGTCAGCAGGGTGTGAGGGGGCCCCTGGGGGACATCTTCAACCTGTCAGCAGGGTGTGAGGGGGCCCCTGGGGGACATCTTCAACCTGTCAGCAGGGTGTGAGGGGGCCCCTGGGGGACATCTTCAACCTGTCAGCAGGGTGTGAGGGGGCCCCTGGGGGACATCTTCAACCTGTCAGCAGGGTGTGAGGGGGCCCCTGGGGGACATCTTCAACCTGTCAGCAGGGTGTGAGGGGGCCCCTGGGGGACATCTTCAACCTGTCAGCAGGGTGTGAGGGGGCCCCTGGGGGACATCTTCAACCTGTCAGCAGGGTGTGAGGGGGCCCCTGGGGGACATCTTCAACCTGTCAGCAGGGTGTGAGGGGGCCCCTGGGGGACATCTTCAACCTGTCAGCAGGGTGTGAGGGGGCCCCTGGGGGACATCTTCAACCTGTCAGCAGGGTGTGAGGGGGCCCCTGGGGGACATCTTCAACCTGTCAGCAGGGTGTGAGGGGGCCCCTGGGGGACATCTTCAACCTGTCAGCAGGGTGTGAGGGGGCCCCTGGGGGACATCTTCAACCTGTCAGCAGGGTGTGAGGGGGCCCCTGGGGGACATCTTCAACCTGTCAGCAGGGTGTGAGGGGGCCCCTGGGGGACATCTTCAACCTGTCAGCAGGGTGTGAGGGGGCCCCTGGGGGACATCTTCAACCTGTCAGCAGGGTGTGAGGGGGCCCCTGGGGGACATCTTCAACCTGTCAGCAGGGTGTGAGGGGGCCCCTGGGGGACATCTTCAACCTGTCAGCAGGGTGTGAGGGGGCCCCTGGGGGACATCTTCAACCTGTCAGCAGGGTGTGAGGGGGCCCCTGGGGGACATCTTCAACCTGTCAGCAGGGTGTGAGGGGGCCCCTGGGGGACATCTTCAACCTGTCAGCAGGGTGTGAGGGGGCCCCTGGGGGACATCTTCAACCTGTCAGCAGGGTGTGAGGGGGCCCCTGGGGGACATCTTCAACCTGTCAGCAGGGTGTGAGGGGGCCCCTGGGGGACATCTTCAACCTGTCAGCAGGGTGTGAGGGGGCCCCTGGGGGACATCTTCAACCTGTCAGCAGGGTGTGAGGGGGCCCCTGGGGGACATCTTCAACCTGTCAGCAGGGTGTGAGGGGGCCCCTGGGGGACATCTTCAACCTGTCAGCAGGGTGTGAGGGGGCCCCTGGGGGACAACTTCAACCTGTCAGCAGGGTGTGAGGGGGCCCCTGGGGGACATCTTCAACCTGTCAGCAGGGTGTGAGGGGGCCCCTGGGGGACATCTTCAACCTGTCAGCAGGGTGTGAGGGGGGGCCCCTGGGAGACATCTTCAACCTGTCAGCAGGGTGTGAGGGGGCCCCTGGGGGACAACTTTAAGCTGTTAGCAGGGTGTGAGGGGGCCCCTGGGGGACATCTTCAACCTGTCAGCAGGGTGTGGGGGCCCCTTGGGGGGAGGCAACCACAGACTGTCAGCAGGGGGTGCGGAGGCCCCTGGGAGACAGCCCCACATTCAGCAAGGTGTGGGGGGACCACTGTGGGAGAACCTGCCTTGTCAGTAAGTCGTAAGGGCCCCTGTCAGGCAATCCCCACACTGTCAGTAAGGTGTGGGAGGCCCATGTGGGACAACACCGCATTGTCAGCAGCGTTTGAGGGCCCGTGTACTGGAGCAACCCCACACTGTCAGCTGGGTATGAGAAGCCCCAGTAGGACAGCCCTCACACTGTCAGCTAGGTTCTAGAAGCCCCAGTAGGACAGCTCCCCACACTGTGAGCAGTGTGTCAGCGCCACTGTGAAGGTACACATGCTGATGTCAGCAACACCACCCTCCTCCCACAAACACCTTTTGCCTGGATGAGCCCACTGTGCCACAGCCTCCTGACGTGAGGTAAAGGATATTTCGTCCTAATGACGTGTAAAAAGTTTCCTCTGGATTGCTTTAGGTCATCAGTATGCTGGGGGAGTGACGTCAGGGGTGTGTGTGTGTGTGTGTGATGAGGCCTTGGCCAGCACTGAGAGGTATACCAGGAAATTGTGTACCCTTACCAAGGGGATGAAAACGGACTGGATACCCGAGGTGTGTGTTGTTCTTGTTGTTGGAACCTCTTGTGAAGACTTCGGGGTCTACTTATGAGGTTGATGGTTGGCCCACTTCAGGTCATCAGTGGGCCCACTGTATCTTGATTGACGTCGAATTCACAAATAAACTCAAGTTTATTTGTGTGTGTGTCAATTGATGATCATCTTGATTGACGTCGAATTCAAAAATAAACTCAGTTTTATTTGTGTGTGTGTGTGTGTGTGTGTGTGTGTGTTTGTGTGTCTGTATTTGTGGTTGTATTTCTATTCATGTGTTTTTTTTTTTTCTGAGTTTTACACTGAGTTTGTATATGTGTTTCCCTGTACATATGTGTGTGAGAATGAATGCTATACTTGAGTGTGTCTTGATGTATGGTGTTTGTCTGTGTAATTGCCCATTTGGAAAGTATGGGGGTGACCTCTCACACTCGTTGGGGGGGGGGGGGCTCCATCTCTTGACCTTACCTATGACGAGATTCCGATATTAAGCAGGGCTAGCGCGTATCGCTCACCGCAGGACGGTTGAGATGTGTGAGTTACCTGTTGTCGAGTGATATGTGTGAAATAAAGAGAGAGAGAGAGAGAGTGTGTGTGTGTGTGTCTTTTTGGGGCCTGAATGCCAGCGATCCACCTGTATTGGCGCAGAATGAAAAGACGGCAACCTGGGCCCAGGGAGGGGAAATTGACAGCCACTATAGAGCTGGCTCGCAGCGCCGTTCATTACTAACTCTTATGGTCAGTGGCTGTCTGCCACACACTACCAGTGTGTGTGTGTGTGTGTGTGTGTGTGTGTGTGTGTGTGTGTTTAACATGCATACATACACACACTCCAGCTTACTCCACGTACTCATTTATCGACCAGTTCCATAAGGGAGGATGAACAGCTAGGGTGACTTTGAGCCAGGGTTCCTCTCTTGGATTCGCACCCACTCCAGCTTACTCCAGGTACTCGTTTATCGACCAGTTCCATAAGGGAGGATGAACAACTAGGGGTGACTTTGAGCCAGGATACCTCTCTTGGATTCGGACCCGGACTCGCTTGAATTACGGGATGGTTAATTACCTAATTACCTGTTACCCTTTTGTATCATGCGTGGAGGGAGCTGTACTCGCGTGGGTTGGCTGGTTGGGTATGCCCGTTCATACGACCTGCATGTTCTTAAGCCCTCTAAGCTTCCTGGGCCTTCCCTAGGCCTTAAGCTAAGCTGGGAGGAACACGTCAGTAGCCAGCCACCATCAGCTCCTCTAGCTGTCGGTGTCTGTGTATTCCCAGCAGACACGAGACACTTGGACTTCCCCCGCTGCAGCTTTGTTGACATCAACACAACTTTCATACTTAACACACACACCCGTGCCTCCCGCCTCGGCTGGGTCTTCCTCCCCCTCCACACTCACACACACACACACACACACAGGAGCAGTGAGGAAAGATGCCGAAGATGGGATGTAGGATCATTCTCAGTGTGCCTCCTGCCCCTATCCATCAAGAGGTGTTCAACACACTGGCCCTCCCGCACCATACCCGCCACCGGCACCTGCTGCCATCAGTGATCCCTCGTCCCACAGTTGCAGTTCAGGACCACCACCGCATCGAGCCCGTCCCAGCTCGTGCAGACCACTACAACAACAGGCCAACCACTGTGAACATCGTCAGTAAACTGTCCCCTTACCGTCTGTGGAACAACTGTCCCTTTAACCATCCCCAGTTTTTTTTTTTCAGCCGTTTATATTGCATATTTTCGTAGCTGTGTTTGTATGATGTAATTTCTCTATATACATTTTTCAGTCTTTGACTGCAGTTGATCAGTGAAGCGGCTGTTATTCTTTTGTTTCACTATTATGTGTATTTGTTAGAGTAAGTGTTCCTGCACATGTGAAATTTGTACGTGTGTTTATGCATGTGTCTGTGTATACAATTGTGTTTTGCGTATACATGTGCACGAGTGTGTGTGTGTGTGTGTGTGTGTGTGTGTGTGTGTGTGTGTGTGTGTGTGAGGAGTTGTACATATGTGTTTTGTTTTTCATGTGTGTGTGTAAATATGTATATTTACTTTTTGCATAAGGGGAGGGAGCTGGACTCTCGTGGGCCCCCCATCACTCGAGCTTTGTCTGTTGTTATGCAACTTTACAATCTTAGTGAATAATGTCTATAATCACCATTGGCAGTTCCACTACTTTAGCCTATCTTCTTCATCAACTACTCTGATGCTATAGAAATACATTATATCTTTTCTAGCAGGTTTCTTATTCTCGTCTCTTTTTGCCATATCTTTCTCATGTTGCCATATCTTTCTCATGTTGCCATATCTTTCTCATGTTGCCATATCTTTCTCATGTTGCCATATCTTTCTCATGTTGCCATATCTTTCTCATGTTGTCATATCTTTCTCAAGTTGCCATATCTTTCTCATGTTGTCATATCTTTCTCATGTTGCCATATCTTTCTCATGTTGTCATATCTTTCTCATGTTGCCATATCTTTCTCATGTTGCCATATCTTTACATTTCTCGACGAACTGATGTTCAGTGTCCACAGGAACGGTGAGAGTGTGATCAAGTCTCCCCTTATTCTTCCATTTTCTATGGTAGGCCAATTTATGGCCTTTAGCCTTCCCCTGTAATTCAGCTTTCTAATTTAAGGCACCATCACTCTTGCCCAGTGCACCGGAGCCCACCAGTTACGGAGAGGCTCTTTGGCTGTGCCCCCACCACCCACCACTCCATGAGGGAGTTCCCCTAAGGAGGCGAGTGTCGGAGTTACAGATCGATAGATAGATCTTTCTCGACTTTCTCTGGATCTTCTCTCTTAGCTCTTTGTCCCTCCTTTTTTTTTTTTTTTCTTTTTTTGTAAAGTGCGGTGACCGACACCAGAGAGAAGCATATTCTGGTTTAGGTCAAGTGTAAGGCTAACATTGACGGCTCGGTAAACATCACCTTACCAGCTTGTGTGGTTCCGGGAACTGAGCAGCAGACGGATTTGTTTCGAATCGGGTTTGTGTTATGGCGACGCTATGGTTACAGCTGTCGAGCCCTAGGTCTGCTGCCCCTCTCCCCTCTTCATTACCCGTTGTGGGAGCTGGTCCACTCCTCTTTCATGTTGCTGGAGAGGTCGTCAGTCCGTAGTGTTCTCAGGACCTTAATGTCACTCACAAAACATACCCATGTATGAGGCCAGTCCATCTGGCAGTTCATATATACACCGTAGATCGTGAGGAACGTCTGGGATATGCCTTCGGGCAGAGAGCGCCTCACGTCACAGCCCAAAACATATATCCATAAGGCCTCACGTAACATACGTCCTTCTGTTCTCTGCCATTGAGATGATTTCCTTATCCAGTGGATACCTGAAAGTCCGGCTTGTTTACCATGTCCTGTTGAGCCATGGTTCCCCTTGGTTATACTCGATGGGGAGGAGGAAGCAGCCTTGACAAGCGCTTCTGCCCCACTCCTTCAGCACTAACGGAGAGACTACACCAGGACCACAAGCCTCTCGTGTATCTAGACCCTTCAGTAGTGAACTTCTTTTTCTCTTCTTACACTTTCATTGCTTTTCCAAGTTGAAAGCTCCTCCGTACTTCAGAACTTGTTGTTCCGTTCCTCACCACCTCCCGTTTGCAACAGGTCATCCCAGAGACCCTCATCACCTGGTGAGTGTTTTTATTCAGTCGACAGTTGTTGTATTCCTGATGGACTTGTGGAGTCGTTGTGGATGTGTGGTGGTGTGGTTACCTATTGATGCTGTACGGGGAGGGAGGTCTAGAACACTCTTGGGGACCCCATGTCTCCAACCTCCTCCACTACCATACGACTGATGTCTGCTGTCTACATGTACTATCACCTCGTTGTTCACTCTCTACCGTCCATCCAACATGGTCACTTGATGTCCTTTGGTTCTTCTGTTGCTACATCTTTCGAAGGACTGTCCACAGTCTGCGTCATTAGTTTGGTTTTAAAACGTAAATGTGATCAGGTCACCCCTCGCTCTTTTCTCCTCCATGGTAGGAATATCTAAGGCCTCTGGCCCTTCCCTGTAACTCAGCTCTCTTAATTTTGCTACCATTTTTATGCATCTGTCTTCCATACTTTCTCTTTTAACTCTGTGTGATTCTTTAAAGGCGGTGATCAAACTTCAGACATATTCTAGTTTTGTCCCGGTATAAGATGTCGACAGTTTGCTCGAATATATCCTTATCCATACAAATGGTATTCTAATTGTCAACATGTCGTTTGTCTCCACTTATTCTCCTACGGTGGAACTCTGACAACGGGTTATAGGGACGATGTCAACTCGTAAGTTCCTCCCACACACCCATTCCTGCAGCTCACATCCTGCCAGATAATGCCTTCTTTTGTTGTGACTTATCCTCATAACATTACATTTGCTCGGTGTGTATGTGTGTGTGTGTGTGTGTGTGTGTGTGTGTGACTAGTCTACCTGCGTGTGCATCAATGGCGGTGGACGTACAGTGATGGGTCGTCATCTCTCGACCATTACACAGTCTGTTGATACTTCGTAATGTTCTTCACCTTCACGACTTACCATGTTCCGCTCGCTCGCTAGTCTTTCACTGCTGAAGTTTTTATCAACGGTTGTTCTCAGTCATTTCTTGGGATATATATATATATATATATATATATATATATATATATATATATATATATATATATATATATATATATGATATGACCGGACTCCTCTTGCATATGATTACACGACAAGTGAAAAGAGACCTCGACGAAGTTGTCCCAGCATCGTCAGGGTACAAAAAGGAGCCCTTGTCTCCTCCAGGAACTCCTCACCTCCACAGGAATCCATATTATTTCCCTGCCTCTGATGGGAGCGCAGCCTTGAAGCTGCAGGAGCCCCATGAAAAGGGTCCTAGGATTGTGTGATTGAAATTTGTTTGCATAAATGGATGGAGAGGAAGTGCTCAAGTCACGAGTACTTGCTATGAGATTTTATGGAGAGGCAGGCCCAGCAGATAGCGTTTACCGCGAAAAAAAAGAATGATAATGAGTAGTGTGGGTAATATATTGTTTGTGATTTGAACAGATTGCATATTTGTGGACGGAAACCCAGGAGCGCTCGTGTGAGCGAAGCAGAAAGAAAAGACTGCTACCAGGACCAGACGAGTGACACTAGACAGCCACTGAAGTGGACTGGCTCACTGCGCAGCCGTCGCTAACCCTCCCGATGCCCAGGTCGGGTTGTACCGATGATCTACCTCCCTGGTCGATGGCTGCCGACCAGTGAGAGAGAGAGAGAGAGAGAGAGGGAGAAGAGAGAAAAAAAAAAGGCGGGTATATGGACGGCACCTACAGGGAAAGAGTGCAAGTGAATGAGAGGATTGCAAGAGAAAGTGGCAGGAGATCAAGAGAAAAAGAGCACAGAAGCTGAAAAGGGAGTAAAAGACTAGGTGAGAGAGTATGAAGGAAGTTGGGAGAGGACAAGAAAATGTTTTGGAAGGTGAAGAAGAGTGCGACGTAAGGGAGAGCGGACGGGGAAGTGGTAACAGGCAAAGATGTAAGGAGGAGATGCATTTAGTATTTTGAAAGACCGTTGAATGTGTCATCAAATGAGAAGGAGGGGGACATGGTGTGTCTGGGACGGGGTGGCATGCGGTGAGAGTCAGCATGGCTATTGCTATGGGAACAAGAGGAGGTCGTGAAAGCCTTGCAGTAGATATAGTGTAGCCAGACGACAACGAGTGGTTAGGATTACAGTTTAGTTTCTCAAGAAAGATGGTGACGGTGCTGTTGATTGGTTAGTCAAGCTGTTCGACATTTGTGTGGCTTAAGGTGAGATGTCATAGGACTGGCAAAAAGGATACATTGTGCCCATGCATAAGGGAAAGGGGGCATTATGAATGTTTTGAGTATACCTGATACGTTGTGTGCCAGAGTGAGCATGTGAGTGTAGAGGAGCAGCATGTCCTCCGCTGCGGTACAGGGTATGTGAGAAATACATCGATAGGGGCGGAAAAAAAAAAGGATCGTATGTGGCAGTTATGGGTCTATAAGAAGTGTGTGATTGAGCTGTGATAAGTCCCTTGTGGAAGATCCAACGCTTTTATGGTGTGAGAGGAAAGCCTATTAAATGTGCTGAGGAGGTTTTATTAGGAGAGTGAGGACTGTGGGAGAACAGGAGTGGGAGGAGGGTGAGTTGATCAGGGTGGAGGTGGGTGGGTCTGCATCATGGGTGTGTGATGTCACCATGGCTGTTTAGTCTGTTCATGGACGGGGTCGTGAGGCAGGTAAAACGAAGGTCTGGGAGTAGGAGGCGGGTCCACAGCTGGCAGTGGAGGAGGCTTGAAAGGTGAAAGGTGAGGCAATTGCTGTTTGCAGATAACACGGCTCTGGTGGCAGACTCCAGAGAGGAAGCGGAGTGTTACAGATATCTGAGAGTGGACGTGACAGGGGACGGAGCCATATGGAAGTCGTAAGGAAGAAGGACCTTGCTGTGGTCCTGGATGCACCAGGGAAAGTGTCAGAGGAGAGGTCATTCCCTGGAGAGACACAGAAGGATACCAGTGAAGATATTGTGGTCCGCGTGGCGCTGCATGATTGTGGATACTAGGCCCTGAATGCAAAGGAGAGGAAGAAGGTGGATGTGTCGGAAATGGAATGGCTGTGGACATATGATGTGAGGTGGGCTGATCGTGTCAGGACTGACAGCCAGGGAGAGAGAGAGAGAGAGAGAGAGAGAGAGAGAGAGAGAGAGAGAGAGAGAGAGAGAGAGTTGTGGGAGTATGAGCCGTCTGGTTGAGATGATCAGCTAGGGTGTGTTGAAATGAGTTGGTCATGTGGAGAGGATGAGTGAAGGTAGACTCATAATAAGGATCTATTTGTCAAAAGTAGATGGAGCAAGGTTTAAGGGGGAGGCTGAGGATATAAATGGATGGAGGCTTGAGGGTTACCATGGGCCAACTATTCAGGAGAACGAGAGGCGTGCATTATGTAAAATGAATGAGAGTGTTGTGCTATATGGGGGAGGGGGCGAATGACGTGCAGTCTCCGGGCTGAACCAGGGCAGATAAGGTGGTGAAGATACACTATAGAGTGGTATATGAGGATAGGTTGTGGTTGATGGACTGGATTTGATACAGTTTGTGCTACAGCGTTCCTGACCGTAGCGCAATCACGGGCCGCCCAGGAACGCGCGCTTAGGTTTGAATCCTGGTTGCGGTAGTCGATCCACAGTCAACCCAGCTGTTCATCCTCGGCCAGTACCGTCTCAGCTAATGTAATAAATATATATATATATATATATATATATATATATATATATATATATATATATATATATGTGTGTGTGTGTGTGTGTGTGAGTACGTATTTTGTGTTCTGTAAAATTTCGTATTTTTTGTAATCTTAGAAAGATATTGATTACAGATGAACTGGCTGTGGTATTATGTATCAACACCTGTTATGTATTTAGTGTTCATGCGGTATAAGCACAAGTGCGCAAATCAAAACGAAAAGTAATGGAGCGACGGATGGAAGTTTGAAAAAAAAAAAAAAAAAAAAAAATATCCATTATTATGACTCCATTTCCCACTTGGCGAGATGCCCGCTTCTGTGATCTGATTGGTGGGGATATTATCCCTGCTGAGCTGGCCATTGGTCCGCCGTTGCCGAGTGTAGTCGTGACTCCGCCTCTAGCACGATGCCATTTTAATCTAATTTCTAAAATGCCTTGTTAGACGCGGATATAAGATGTGCATTTTGAATTAGTTAATGTGAAGTACATTGCATCATTAACTATAAGATCATCATTCTATTCTAGTGATCTGCATTTCATACGTTGGTGTATAAGACCTAGAAGATTAACACGATATTAAACACCGGTAGATGATGCCTATGTCAATACCATACACCTTTTTTTAAGAATTCTTTTTAAGTTAACTTTTATCCATTTACTTTTTCAAACGGATGTAAGTTGCGCTTTATCACGTTACGGTGGAGAGGTTGAGTTACGTATCACGTATAATGATTGCGGAGAAATATGGATAAAATGGCAAATATAAACTCTGGATGGCATTGCATACGTAATTTTTATATGATTATTATTATTATCGTGCACAGTATTGTGCCTGTAAACGTTTTATAAAGCCACCATGAAAGTAAAGGAAGATGCTTACAACGTTTGCGCACACGTTGGTCGACGAGGTCAGTGGGAGTGTGGATAGCGAAGACCAGGTGAGCTTATACACTAGCCAGCAACTCTACGAGGGTAGTAGACTGAAACTTCTGTACACCGAAGAAGTTGAAGGAAGTCAATTCTTCGTCAGGGGCACAGTGGACTATTAGTCGTTGAGGTTGTTAGTCTGGTCGTCTGTGTCCGTCAGGCAGTTTTTGCGTAAAATTTGTTTGTAAACCATTTGAGGACTTACATACGCAGCCATGATGAGGACGTGAACCTGCAAATTATTACGAGAATTATATATATATATATATATATATATATATATATATATATATATATATATATATATATATATATATATATATATTGAAAATTTCAAGAATCTTGGTTTATGAATAGCAGGTTCACATACTCCTAGGTACATGTTACCGGACTCCTCCTGCATGAGGTTACACCGCCAGTGAAAAGTCGCCTTTAGCGAGGTTGATTCTTAAAATTTTCAATATATATATATATATATATATATATATATATATATATATATATATATATATATATATATATATATATATATATATATATAAGCTGTTTTAAGAGACAAGATAACGCCCAGCACACACTTTTTCATTTCACACCATTGAAAATTACTGTCTAGCATCACCACATAGATTAAACCTACCGTGAATTTTATATATCATTTATTATTATTATTGACATTACAGATGAAGAATGGTGAAATCGTATGAAGTGTTCTAGTGTTGGCTGCGTTGGGAGTCTTCTGTCACCTTGGTCAGCCAGACACCAAGCTGTGTGTTGACTCCACGTATATTGAGAAGCACCTTGTATTATGGAGGTAAGTTGGTCTGTGGTCAGTCCTTCCTTCGTAATTGGAAGCCTCGTGGTATTATCGAGGGCGGTTCTTATTTACAGCGGACCGTTTTTATTCACGAGTGTATCCAACGCATATTTGTAAAACTACTCACAGGATTGTATTATAATATCTTCTGTCACTCGTCGACAACCGATTGCAAACCGGATCTTGACCGAGTCTTTCCCTTATTTTCCTCAGTGATTTACGTAGTTTATGGCCGTTGATGTGAGCATGTTATTCAAGTCCTCGTATTTCCTGTGTTCAGTTCCTTCATCTCTTTGTATATTCCCAAAGTATCGTCCCTCGCTTACTCGCAGGCCCGATAGTGGTAGCAGGCTGGAGCAAGCCGGACTTTCTTACGTGAGGCCTAGTTATTATCGCCATGCTGCCGTCCCCGGGTAAGGTAGGGGATGTGGGCTGAGGGCGGCGACCGTCGGAACTTTTGCGACAAGACTCGATCGTAGCAGCGTCTGTCAAACGCTTCAACAGAGTCGTCAGTATTGTTCTGGAAGTCTTTACTGTTCGTGAGGCGGAGAATTTCGTCACGTGAAATGTAGTTTCTGGTTCTGGATAACACCAAGGGTGAGGCAGGACCACATCAGTGTCTCACCGTTGGATCCAGGCAGATGTTTGCACTATCGGTGTGTGGGTGATGCGAGATGACTTAACGTAGTTCCAGAGCAGCATCCATCTAGAAACTTTTCTAATGTCGTGAATACAGGATAAATTAGGTTACCAGTTGTAAGGGTGTAGAAAGTACTCCAAAAATCATTCGTAATAGGTAGGGGCGTTACATTATAAGTTACGAGAGCACAGAACTCCCAGACAAAACATAATCAGAGCAGCATCCGCGTCTTATACACAGTAGCTGTAAAAAACATTTAATGTCTCTAGAATAAGCTTATATAAACGTAACACAGATTTAATAACTATAAATCGAAATATTACGTCGTTCACTGGGAATTTGTGAGTCGACCACATACCAAGAAAACCAAACATTACTTTATATGACTAACGAGATGAATCTTGAGCTTAAAGGTACTGTACTGTCTCTGCTGCCAATACAGACAGCTTAGTACGGCATCAAAATTCATTTTCCTCGCTAGAGGCGCCTCCCCCACGGGTTGTCCCACACTCGCCAGGCGATCTTGACATAGTTCAACTCGAGACATTTTTCCCTCTTACTCTTGCTGGTGTAGTGCATGAGCGTCCCATCTGTGTACCATGTTGGGTGGGGTGTAAATGATAATACACAAGAGGAATATATTCGGGAACGAGATGTCGGGTTTCGACCGTTAACATGAAGTTGTGATGAAGGTTTTCGTCTTAGTTAAGTGGATCTCCTTTAGGTGTCCTAGTTCACCCACAATACATCATTTAACACGTTAATACAGTACTCCTGACGAAGTACTCTTGCCTTTTAATGCATCTCTTAAACTTCACGTATATCCACAGGACTGCTTAGATGGGTTTTGGATGACGCGACATGAGCATGGAAAACTTGACACTTGAAACAATCTTCAGGGTATGGGATCTGTCACATCTTAGCTCGATGTCTCGTCTTGAAACCTTTTCCTCTCTTTACGCCTTTTCTCTGGTATCATCATTGATATTGCTGTACCAAGGTAGACAGAACATGATTAATCTCATCGAAAAGTACATCCCAACTCCTTAAATGCTTGAGGATCTCATTTAGTCTTTATATTTTCTCATCCTCAACATCCGGTGTTTGATATCTTGCTTGCCGAACTACTTTTTTCAAGTTCAGTGCCGTGAGGACCTTCCAGGTAAATAATTCGCTTACATCTCAATACGGTTTGGATCCAATCAAATATCTTCTGTCAGATTTAAATCCTTCACAATTTCAATAGTCATTTTTGTCCCAGGAAGATAAACTAAATATATCAATGAGGAAGTCAGGATGTAGGTTTCCACTTTACTGTAGAAGATAGGTTTAAACTCCCGTAGTGTGTGTGTGTGTGTGTGTCTTTTTGTTGGCTGTGTGGGTTGGCTGGGCCAGGTTGTGTTATCATATAGGATAAATGGTCACAGGATAGTCTGTATAGTGGGTTCTGAGAGGTATTTCTGTGCAGTGCTGGTGAGTAGGACGCGATGATGCCCGGCGAGATCAGTTTATGCAGGTGATGGGTTAGGAGTCTGTCAGGCATAGGTTGAGGATGATGGGAGGGTATAGTTGGTTGACGAGTAGTTCACCTCAGGGATCATGGATGTATTTCGAGTCATGCAGGATGATGAGCATTGTCTCCACATACTAGATAGGTGTTCAGTTGGTTTGTATCTGTATCTGGGTGGCAGTGTAGCAGGAGGTGGTATGTAGGTGTTGTTGTAGTAAGTGCTGTGTAGTGTTGTTTGTTATTGATTGTACAGTGAGTGGCGTGGGTGATGTGGTGAACAAATGTTATGAGTTCTTGTCCTTGTCTGTCTTGTGATCTGTACTGTATGGGGAAGTAGTTTTGCACTCATGTCGCCTCATCTCTTGAACATTTTGTATCTTACTTCTTACATTTTTAAAAGCTCCCTGCATTAACCACGTCTTAATTTATTCTATTCCATTCATCCACCACACTTATGTAACTGAATGAGCAATAGCCTTGAAAAAAGATGGGTTCTTCAGCTGTCAGAAAGCATCTTTGATACAGTAACCCACAGAAGACTGGCAAAAATGAAATAAATGAAAGCCATAAGAGGAAGGCTTTTATTTATTGAAAATTGCCTCAATTGGGAGGAACTTAAAAGATCTTAGCTACCTTTTACAAACAAGGTAAAAGAAATTAGTTGTGTCCTGTAGGGCTTGGTTTTAGGGCCTTTGTTATTCTTAAACTCTGTGTGCCAGCACTCCATTGGTTGTCAGGTTGCACTCTTTGGACCCAGGTAGGTGTCTTTTCTTTCAGCCTTACCCACATGGACTGTGGCATTCTTTCCACAAACATTATCTTGTTACACACATACTTGACAACACAATACACATCACTCTTTCTACATAACTCTAAATTTTCTTGCAGTGAGGGCTATCCACTAGCCTTGCCTTTTAGCAAAATGGTAGGAAAATACAGTATAAACATTAAGTAGTAATAGTAGGTGGGAACATTTGGCAGGAGCTTTAAGTAGAAGTAGTTGGTTGGAACATTAGGGTAGACATATTAGGTAATAGTTGGTAAGAGCATTAGATAGGAGTCTCTAGAAACAGTGCACTAAGAGTTCACCAGTTATGGAGATTCTTGTACTGTGGCCGCCCCCTTGAGGGAGTCTCCTAAGAGAATAGGCATCAGAGATATAGACATATGCAGGTAGAACTCTTTGTATGACCCTATGCTTATAAGTGTGGGAGAAGCTTTAACTTGCATCAACTGTATGACTGATTCATCCCAATATATGCAGTTATATAGGTGGAGCATTTCTTAATGTGGCTGGAATATGGTTTCTAACAAAGAAAAAGTAATGCAGAATCAGTTGAAAGGTACTTGGTTATTGATGTAGTACCCAGTGTATCACCATAGAACCATATCAGAATAGGTATATGCATCACCAGTTTCATCTTAAGACATGATAGAGTCAAATGATGAGACAAACTGAACCAGGAGAGAGGGAACTGACCTAGTGTTTGTTTGCCTTTTGTATTAGTTTGATTCCAGTATTAACAGTGGCATAGATCATAGATAATATAAGTTATTTGCAGAGTAAGAATAAAACAAACAATATCACATACTTGTATAAAGATATACTTTGTACCCCTTAAGCAAGCAGATTCTTTACCTTTAAATGACATAAAAGACACTTCTTGTAAAACAATATAATTTATTGGTGTTTGCATATGAACTACTAAAAAAATATGATTCATCACTGCAGTTCTTTAATAATTCTTTTATACAAATCATACCTCTTGTGACAGCATCCATACAACACTGGGGAAAGCTTTGTGCCTCGTCTCACTTTTGGACAAGATGGGGTGAATTAAAGCTGCAACAGCTCATATTTTTTTCAGGTATTACTATGTACTAAAAACTGTACAGGTACCACAAAACCATATGGCTTCCAAACCATTGCAATTTATCAGATAATATTAGTTAGCTCTTCATTAATTATGCAAAGTTTTTCTTGTCACCCTAGTACTAGATGAACAGCACTGCATCAAGCCAGTCTGCTCAAAAGTGATCAAAATATATTCATCTGGTATAAGCAAGTATATAAGGAAAGTAGGGGGATCCTATGAATATTGAAAGCCTCTTAAAAGACATTTCTAAACCTGACAGGTATGCTGAAGGTAAAATGACGAGTATGGCAATACCAGGTACATGTATCAGTCACATGCCTTCAGCGTAAACTCTGAGTCCATCAGCATTTAAACAGTACAGGTTGGTATACCTTCTGCTACTGGCCATCAGAGTGCACTGGAACTGACTGCATTCCCACATCTTTCACTTTTGCCAAAGATTAAATTGCTTGGTGAAAACTACATAACCAAAGGAATCAAGAATAGTACAGGAATTATGCCTGTGTTCTTGTGTAAAGAAAAAGATTTTAAAAGCATGTACTTGACATTTGTATGGTGAAGGAAATTATTTTTATTCCTGCTGGATAGGATGACCAGAAGTGGAGGGGCTGTCACCCAAAGATTGGCTACTGCAACAAGGAAAATCATTGTGCCACATGCACATTACAAGAATTATGGTGGTTTGGAGACCATTATCAAACTGGATTTACCCTTGCCAAATAATACAGCCTAAAGAATTTTCTGGGCAAGTATCAGAATTGCTGTTTTCGTACTTCATGTTAAACCCCCTGTAAAAAACGGAAATCCTGGCCACTATACAACAAAGTCTTGAAGAACTCCAATTCAAGCTGAATTTCATCTTTTTTTTTGGCAAACAATGATCAAGGTCCACTGTTTTCAATAAGGGACTGTTCAACATAATCCATCAGGGTCTGGAAAAAAGAAAAGACATAAGTAATGGTTACAGTAATCTATTTATATCTGCATTCACTTTTGATAATGATCACACATGAAGATGAATATGTATTTACATTTCCAACATTTTGACTCGAGACTATAGTTTATTCAAAATGAAATTTTACTCTTTCTAATTGTAGTTGCATATATGAGTTCTACTTATTTACACATGGATTTTTGTGTCCAAATATTTGACTGCATCTTACCATACTATCTTATCAAAGTAGGCCATGGTTTACATATGAAAATATAGAACTTTTTACTTTACTATATATATTTTTTTTTTTTCTTTATACTTTGTCGCTGTCTCCCGCGTTTGCGAGGTAGCGCAATATATATATATATATATATATATATATATATTGATATACTTAGTCACTGTCTCCCACGTTAGCGAGGTAGGGCAAGGAAACAGATGAAAGAATGGCCCAAACCCACCCACATACACATGTATATACATAAATGCCCACACATGCACATATACGTACCTATACATTTCAACGTATGCATACATATAAACAGACATATACATATATACACCTGTACACATCCACACTTGCTGCCTTTATCTATAGTGGTGAAGTGAGAAGTTGGAGTGAGTATTTTGAAGGTTTGTTGAATGTGTCTGATGATAGAGTGGTAGATACAGGGTCTTTTGGTCAAGGTGGTGTGCAAAGTGAGGGGGTCAGGGAGAATGGTCTGGTAAACAAAGAAGACGCAGTGAAAGCTTTGCGGAAGATAAAAGCCAGCAAGGCGACGGGTTTGGATGGTATTGCAGTGGAATTTATTAAAAAAAGGGGTGACTTTATTGTTGAATGGTTGGTGAGGATATTCAATGTAAGTATGGTTCATGGTGAAGTGCCTGAGGATTGGCAGAATGCATGCATAGTGCCATTGTACAAAGGCAAAGGGAATAAAGGTGAGTGTTCAAATTACAGAGGTAATGTTTGTTGAGTATTCCTAGGAAATTATATGGGAGGGTATTGATTGAGAGGGTAAAGGCATGTACAGAGCATCAGATTGGGGAAGAGCAGTGTGGTTTCAGAAAAGGCAGAGGGTGTGTGGATCAGGTGTTTGCTTTGAAGAATGTATGTGAGAAATACTTTGAAAAACCAGATGAATTTGTATGTAGAATTTATGGATCTGGAGAAGGCATATGATAAGAGTTGGTAGAGATGCTTTGTGGAAGGTATTAAGCATATATGGCATTGGAGGTAAGTTGCTAGAAGCAATGAAAAGTTTTCATCGAGAATGTAAGGCATGTGTAAGAGTAGGAAGAGAGGAAAGTGATTGGTTCCCAGTGAATGTCTGTTAGCGGCAGGGGTACATGATGTCTCCATGGTTGTTTAATTTGTTTGTGGATGGGGTTGTTAGGGAGGTGAATGCAAGAGTTTTGGAGAGAGGGGCAAGGTATGCAGTCTGTTGTGGATGAGAGGGCTTGGGAAGTGAGTCAGTTGTTGTTCCCTGATGACACTGCGCTGGTGGCTGATTTGGGTGAGAAACTGCAGAAGTTGGTGACTGAGTTTGGTAAAGTGTGTGAAAGATGAAAGCTGAGAGTAAATGTGAATAAAGGACAAGTTAACTGGGAGGCATGTTTGAATGGAGAAAAACTGGAGGTAGTGAAGTGTTTTAGATATCTGGGAGTGGATTTGCCAGTGGATGGAAACATGGAAGCAGAAGTGAGTCACAGGGTGGGGGAGGGGGCAAAATTTCTGGGAGCGTTACAGAATGTGTGGAAGGCAAGAACATTATCTCGGAAAGTAAACATGGGTATGTTTGAAGGAATAGTGGTTCCAACAATGTTATATGATTGCGATGCATGGGCTATAGATATGGTTGTATGGAGGGTGGATGTGTTGGAAATGAGATGTTTGAGGACAATATGTGGTATGAGGTGGTTTGATCAAGTAAGTAATGAAAGGGTGAGAGAGATGTGTGGTAATAAAAAGAGTGTGGTTGATAGAGCAGAAGAGGGTGTATTGAAATGGTTTGGTCACATGGATAGCATAATTGAGTAAAGATTGACAAAGAGGATATATGTGTCAGAGGTGGAGGGAACAAGAAGTGGGAGGCCAAATTGGAGGTGGAAGGATGGAGTGAAAAAGTTTTTGAGCGATCGGGGCCTAAACATACAAGAGGGTGAAAGGCGTGCAAGGAATAGAGTGAATTAGCATGATGTGGTATACTGGGGTCGACATGCTGTCAATGGATTGAACCAGGGTATGTGAAGCGTTTGGGGTAAACCATGGAAAGTTTTGTGGGACCTGGATGTGGAAAGGGAGCTGTGGTTTCGGTGCATTACACATGACAGCTAGAGACTAAGAACGAATGTGGCCTTTGTTTTCTTTTCCTAGTGCTACCTCGCGTGCACGCGGGGGAAGGGGGAAGCCATTTCATGTGTGGCGGGGTGGCGACAGGAATGGATGAAGGCAGCATGTATGAATATGTACATGTGTATGTATGTATATGTATGTATACGTTTAAATGTATAGGTATGTATATGTGCATGTGTGGGCATTTATGTATATACATGTGTATGTGGGTGGGTTGGGCCATTCTTTCGTCTGTTTCCTTGCGCTACCTCGCTGGCACAGGAGACAGCGACAAAGTATAATAAATAAAAATAAATATACATAAATATTTTACCACAATTGCTTACTTAAGTTTTCTTTTCTCAAATTCACAGGAACATCAAGCACTGTATAAAGAGAGATCACGTAAGAGAACGACCATATGCAGTGATATCACACTGTACAAAATACTGTATTCTACTTTTGTAAAGAGGCCTCCTCCCAGGAATGAAGAATAAGTGGATCATAATATGACTAACTGGCTTTGTACATATTTTTATATTAATACCAACCCATCAACCATATCTTGTCCCTGGATTACATATGAAGGTTTTGATGGCAGTGACTGGTCACTGTTAGACCTGCACAATTGTAACCCACTGCAATCAAAGCCTTGGTCATGACTTACCTCTGCTGGTCCTGCATATTTTCCTCTTATCTTGCCCCTTGCTCTCCTTCAGACTAAATCATTCTTTACTGAGGACCACATTTCAATGCTGCCTTAAGTCAAATTATCAAATACTACAGAATTAGTGCATATGTCTGTTAGTGGTGGAAAGCACATATGCAAGCACTTATGATACCTCATGTAAACTTAGGTTTTTGAGCTACAATTTGTGTATGCGTGTTTATGGACTATTCCTCCATATTGAGATTTGTGCATTCACCAGCTTGACTGTATGGTGTCTTGATTCATATTTAGTTTTCATCACTTTTTGCAGAAGTTATAAATATGCATTAACTACTCACATTTCATTGAATTTTTTTGTACTCGTAAAGATTACCAGACTCCACTTGCATGAGGCTACACCTTGCGTGAAAAGTCACCTTTGGTGAGTCGGTATCATCAGAATAAAGTCTCATCACGAACTCACTCCAAATGAGTCTATCATTTCCCTGATATTGTAAATTACAGCCTTAGAGCTACAACAGCCCCTGGAAAGGTGATCCAAGAGTAATTCAAGAAAGTGGTCCTTGGGCAATCATAAATAATTAAAGATAACATTAATACGACTGCTTACTAAAAGATCACAATTTCCTTAAAAAAAAAAAAAAAACTGTAGTTATTTCATTTACCTTTGTACATATTTGCAATTCATGTGGGGGTTACCTGACCACCTGTGGGTTAAGAGTCACTTTGGCAAGGCTACTGACAGCTAGAGTGCAATATCACTGAGAAACTTCTCACTCCAAAGATGTTTAACATTTTCCTGATACTGAAATAGTGCAGCCTTAAAGGTGCATGAATGAGCCACTTCAGAAAAAGGCGGTCCTGGATTATTATAATAATTCACAGGTATATGTTGCTCAGGTGTCACCTTTAAACTAATTTTACTTGAGGGGTTCTTGAAAAACAGTTTGTGTTAACTGCAATGCATCAAAAACAAAATGCCTTAGTTTAGCTATTCTGACAAGTGTTCAAGATCACCTTAGCAATGAAACAGCTGTTCATCTTAGATCTTATCAATTTAGTGACAGTGACTTAAATTATATACTTCAACAACAGAATCCATATGGTGACTGTGATTATGACAAAAAGATTTAAAACAGCAAGACTGGGATTTAGAAAAAAATTTAAACCAGGGAATGATGATATAAGAAAGACATATACTATGAAAAACTCATAAGGAAGGTAAATTAGATGAAACCCTCTTAGAATGTCATGGTCATGTAAGAGTTATGGCAAATAACAGCCTAGCTAATAACTATGACAGTAAAGTTAAAAATAATTAGACTATGAGAGCTAAGAATAAATGTAGAGAAAATTTTCTGGATTACAGGTATTTCATAAAATAATTTTTTCTGTCTCCAAGTGCAATGGGGGCTTTTTGTATAAAATGGATGTGTGAATGGGGATGTTAGTCTTATATGTGTAAAACTGTAAAGATAAGAGGAATTTATAAAAAAAAAAAGCTGAAACTTTCATGTTACCACACAGGACATACACTGAATATGTAAATGAAACAAGAGGCTTTGTAAGAACCTGATTTCCACCCAAATAAATGGGAAAAAAGGCTGAATGAAAAGATTTTGTGATAATAATAATATATATATAATCTTTACCTTTCTTGAGAGAGTGTATATCCTTTGGCATATTTCCACAGCTGCATCTAGTCCCTCACAAAGATTATCTGCTGAGATCTGACCACACTGAACTAAAAGGGCAACTTGCCCATTGGCATAAGAAGGCATCATACCAATAGTTAGTTGACCTCCTTCACTAACTGTGCTGTGAACCTCACTACCCTCATTTTCTTCCTCGTCGTGTGTCGGATCAGCATACAGAATACCATCGTGCCACAACTGAAAAAGTAATCAAGCATACGATATAACCAATTTTAGAGTAAAGTAGAGGGCACATATTGGATCCAAACAAACAAGGATTCCAAAAAATACTTCTAATAGTAGGGCCATATCTACATTACATATTCAGTTCATGTGTATACTCTATGATCTTTGACATCTCTTTTATCTAGTTTATAATCTGCTGGAATTTTACCAAAACTGGAATGCAAAGACATTAGTTTCCATGATATATAATCTTATTTACCAGTGATGCTCCAATTAAAATATCATAGACATCAATATTGGCATGGCAGATGGCTAAACCTGCAGCAGTGATGCATGCAGCAAGCAGCCCTCCATCATCCTCAATGACAGTGACATACACATCGATCTGGGACTTTGGGAATTTGTCCTGTGGAAAAGAATGAGGAGACAATTAACAAAATAGGTTTCTCACAGCAACTTGAGGATCCTGATCTAATTAAAAACTACAGGTATTAATCCCACAATGACTAGAATATAACACTCATTCACATTCAGCTTGTTAAATGCAATGTTAGATATTTGATGACTAAATATCTAATTTAATTCCTAAAGTACCGACTAGTATTTTCAGAAGAATTCTTGGGAGGTGTTTAATCACAAGAAAGATGCATATCAATAGCTAAGACTTTGTTACCCAATGAACACAAGGATGTATTTTTATGCAATAAAAACTACAAATACCGTACTCTCTTAAGTTAGCTGAGACGGCACAGGCAGCTGAGGCCCTAATCAAGGCCATCCCTATAACACTACCCTGCCCCAGAGGAAACAGCATCGCTACCCCCCCTGCTTCAGTGAGGTAGCACCAGGAAAACAGACAAAAAAGGCCACAATCGTTCACACAGTCTCTGGCTGTCATATGTAATGCACCGAAACCACAGCTCCCTATCCACATCCAGGTCCCACAGACCTTTCCATGGTTTACCCCAGACATTTTGCATGCCCTGGTTCAGTCCACTGACAGTACATCAAGCCCGGTATACTACATCGTTCCAATTAACTATATTCCTTGCAAGCCTCTCACCCTCCTGTTGTTCAGGTCCCGATCACTCCATCCTTCCATCTCCAATTTGGTATCCCACTTCTCCTTGTTCCCTCCAACTCTGACACATATATCCTCTTCGTCAATCTTTCCTCACTCATTCTCTCCACATGTCCACACCATTTCAACACACCCTTTCCTGTTGTCACAACCACACTCTTATTTCCACACATCTCTCTTACCCTTTCATCACTTACTCGACCAAACCACCTCACACCACTTACTGTACTCAAACATTTCATTTCCAATACACCCACCCTCCTCAATACAACCCTATCTATAGCCCATACCTTGCAACCATACAGTATTGTTGGAACTACTATTCCTCCAAACATACCCATTTTGCTCTCCAAGATAATGTTCTCTCCTTCCACAGATTATTCATCACTCCCGAAACCCTTGCCCCCTCCCCCACCCTGTGGCTCACTTCCACTTTCATGATTCCATTCAATGCAAAGTCCACTCCAAGGTACCTAAAACACCTCACTGCCTTAGAACATACAAACCTCCAACAGCCAAGCTCAAACCCGGGATCCCTGCATGGCAGGCAGGAGTGCTTCCGCCTGCCACGTAGGGGTCCCGGGAGATGGCGATCAGGTATAAGAAATACAAACATGAAATACAGACATGATCAACTAAAAGTCAGGTGATGAAGACAAAGACAGTTCTGTAACAAATAGTTATACTACTAAAATAAGTATTTCTACACTAATTCCCACCCAGAACATAATAAGCACTCCAAAAAATTTTATGGCATGTCTTGAGTAAATGAGTAGCAGAAACTCTGCTTATAAGTTGCTGAAATCCTTACCAAATTTTTCATTTAGGAAATATAATCATGGATATATGCACAACCTTTACAGTAAAAAAATTGCCAAGGCACTGTTGTGCAAAAAGCAATGAAACAGAATGTAAAATCTTTTTTTTCAAGTCTCTAGTGATAATCTTAATTTCTTGAATGTGTTTTTCTCCTGGTACAGTAGCTGAAGAGTCAGAACATATGATTGATGTTATTTTTTCCCTGCAATACAAAGTAACCTTTCTATCTTTCTACAATTACATTATTCTATTCATCATTAAGAGAAGGGGCAATTCCAAAGATGAGAAAAAGAGCAAATGTTCCTATATTTAAAAAAAGGTGATCAAGAAACTGCACTGAACTACAGACCAGTCTCACTAACAAGTGTGGTTTCCAAAACATTGGAAATGATTATCAGAAAGCAAAACACGGGGAGATAATGCTTAACCAATCTAGGCTTCCCTAATATATCAATGAGAGGGATGGGTGGACTGATAATCTTGCACTGTTAGAAAGCCTTTGACAATGGTCCTCATCAGATGTTGATAAAAAAAAAAATCAATCTACAGGCAGGAATAATGGGGTGGGGTGGGCTCCTTCAACGGATGGAAGATTACCTGATTGGAAGGGAGTAAAGAACACAGGTAAGAGATGTAACCTTAATGTGGGCTGTGTGCTCTGTTTTGGGTGGATTTTTAAAGTCTTTTTCTTGCCCAAATCTGGTACCAGTTAATAAGCAAAAGGAATTTAATTTCTTTGCTGCTACTGTGTTGCTGTTTGGGTGTGTGGAATGAATGTCAAGTGTGTCCTACGTGATGCCCATACCAGCTGGTATACTTTTGAGTGGGAGCAATTGGCAATGCAAGCTGATGAGAGGCTGCTAGTTGGACACATGGCAGTCTTGGATAAAAGATGATTTCTGGAAATATGCAGAAATTCTGCTCTGGGTTTGCCAATTTTTCAAAGGTGAATTGTTGTATGTTTGTTGCTGCTTCTGTGGTTTCAGGATGCTGTAATATGACTGTAAGGTTATATACAGGTGAAAGGCCCTTCATGTTGTAGGCTGCAGGAAGTAAAGGGAAGTCATATAAGAAGATATATGCGGTGGCCATGATTAGGGCATTCAGTTGCCCATGCCATCTTGGCTACTATGAAAGAGAAGTCTAATCCATCCTCAGCTACTGACATCCACATTACAGTTCACCTGATTCCACTTTCAGACTACTGGCTCCGTAGCTAGTTCTGCACATCAGGTACTCACACCAAAAACCGTATTGGATTAAGATATGCAGTCCCATAATTAATGCTAAAACTCTCCTGACTTAACAATATCAAAGCTGTAGATAAAGTATTAACTGCAACCAAATAATTCCTGATTTAACTGTGACAGTCATCTTACTTTGATGGTCACATTACTGCTTGTTTTGCATGAGTCTGCACTTCTTGAAATGCCTTATATTAAGGTTGTTCCTTGTTACACGTCAAACAATCTAGTCATTTCAAGTTGTGGGAACTGAATGTTTGTACTGTAGTAAGTATGCCCATTATAAAAGCCACAATACAACAAAAAGCAATTATCCTTCAACTTTCAACATCAAAGAACCTAATGAGTGGTATCATTAAGGCTTCACTCACAAGAATAATCACAGTTTCCAAAGCATCCTTCAGCTGTCTGCTCATCTCTCTTTGCTGTTTGTCAGGCTGTGGTGATCGTCGCACAGGGCAGGAAAATGGAGCCATCTTAACTTCACATACAACCTGTGGGTAAAAATACCAATCAAAACTTTTGTAAGCAAATACAGTTGTATATTCCAGACATAGGTGTACATGCAAATGGGAAAATGAGCCAACTTAACCTCACAAAATTATTTCAATTCCAGGATCCCTTCAATGGGGTTCTTGCAGCTTCGAGGCAGTATAAAAATCAGTAGCAAACAAAGGATAGACTCTTTCCAAGTGAAAAGTTCCTCAATGAGACTGTACTCCTTTTTGTCTGCTGATGAAGATAAAACCTCACCAAAGTTGACTTTTCACTTGCAGTGTAAAAGTAGTTGAAGTACAGTAACACCACCCTCAGTATTTCTTTAAGCAAAGAGTAAATGTTGAACAAAAGTATACGCTCAAACAGGATAAAAATGCCATTTTAACCCTACACAAAAACTGGCATTGTAAGAATATTTGGTATCTAAAACTTATGTGAAAAAATAACTAGGGGATATGAAGCAGCTTCCATGGGAAACCACAGAAAGGACTGCAAGGCCTAGTTAAGGATAGGGTGGCTGTGGTTTTTAGAGCATTAAACATGACAGAGAATGATGTGAGTAAATGAGGCCTTTTCTTCATCTGTCCCAGGAACTAATCTGGAAAACAACAAACAAGAATGAAAGAAAGAAAAAACAAAGGAAGATTCTTATGTAATATTACAGTGAATCAAGAGGTTGATTTTACTGCTACTGTGATGAGATCTTTATAAAACACATACATATGGAAATGCTTAGAAAACACAACACACACATTAAAAACAGGTGACAAATTATGTTACAAAGAGATGAAGTAAATCCAAGGACCTATAGCTAAACACCTGTAAATACCTGCCCCTCTCTCTTTACATTCCCTGTTATTCTTGTAAGACAGGAAATGTAAGTTTCATAATATATTTCATGTCACAAGTTAATAAATTGATGCATATTCCTCTACCCATGTTCAACATCCAATATCATGCCTAATATCAGTACATGAAAATGTACCCAAGTGCATTTTAATAAAAGAGGTATTGGGAGCATTCACTGTAAAAGTCTTCAAGTAATTTTATTCATTTGTGATTAGTCTCCATTTCGACATAAAAGGGACTATAAGTGTACAAGTCAAGATTAACTCTATCTATCTATATCTCTGATGCCTGTTCCTTCCAGGAACTCCATCAAGGAGGCAGCTACAGCAAAAGGGCTGCCACTCATCCCCTGTCCATACATGCCTCTCTCATATATGTATCATGTGTCTATTGGCACTGGTTCCCTTCCCATTATCATAATGTACAGTAATATGTCTTCATGTTTTGTTTTTTGTTTTTTGAGGGAGGGAAGGAGAAACTGCCTGACACAAGGGACATTATCCTATAGTTGCACTACAGACCATGATAAAAGAGAAATCTCAGGTACACCCACCCCTTGCTTTTTGAAGGGGTTATGTTCTGCAAAAACCTCACACAAAGAGGAATCACATAAAGCTAACCAGTAGGCTTTCAGGTAAAAAATGGGAAGTTTCAGCACACTCTCTACTGCAAACACTTGCAGATGAGTGAATTTTGCCTACATACAAAAACGAACTGGTTCCTCACAAAATACCATAATTGCATACAGTGACCCCACATAAAGCAAGGGATGGGTTTATATTCTATCCTTCTGATGACCATGACCGTGAGAGATTATGGTAGGTCAGATTTATTCTCTTTCAACATATACTCTCACATATCCTAAATATTTAAATCCAGACTGACTTTCAGCTAACTGGCTGATAATATTACCAGTACTACCCATCTGGGTATTGGGAGAGTTAGCATTGGCAGCTCAGTGAACTGGCACTTCAGGGTTGTAAAGTTACACTCCTATGACCTGGATAGCTACCTTTACTTTCTACCCCACCTACAATCAGACTGTTGGTGTTCTGTCCACATACATACAATCTCTCCTTGTCACAAATGACACTTGACACCACTTAATGCACACAACTCATTCTTTGGAACTCTAGATTTTCCTGCGATGAGCACTTTAGCATTAGCCCAGAGCATTAGGTAGTAGCAGTAGGTTGTAACATTAGGCAGGAATATTAGATAGACACAGTAGGTAGTAGTAGTTGGTAGGAACATTAGACAGGAGACTGAAAACACTGTGCTACAGTTGCCCTCTGCCCCTGGTCTGTTAAGGGAGAGGCACTAAAGGCAAAGTAGCAGTACTGGAATTCAACAGCTATGAAGACTCTTTTGATGTGGCCACCTCCTTCAGGAAGTTTCCAGAGGGAATGGGCATCAGAAACATAGACAGACTGATAGCTAGACTAAGCGATATGTCTTTGAGACTGTATATTAATAGAGACTGTTTATTAATTTCTTTGCTTCCTAAGCTCCCAGATTATCATTTCTCATTCATTTCAAGAACTGACTTCCTAAATATTTATGGTTACTGGCAATTCAGTTTGATATTTAACCCATGATTAAGTTTTCAACTTCTGTCATATAAGTGAAATTATTCTAGCTACATACCTATTTCGCTACAGTAAGAGCCCATGATGATCCACAAGGGATTGTTCTTTTGACACTCAATTTTGTAACTAATCCATGAAAAATTTACCACAGGAAGAGTCTCACACCATCTAAAATCCCAACCAAATGCAAGTGACATGTCTTCCAAGAACACCTGTGCTGACTTGATACATGATTTAATTGACCTAATAATTACAAAAATCTTAATTTTCAGACTGCACTTCATGAGGGCCAGTATATTCAGCTTCCAGTAAATATTCTTTAGCAACTTGTATTTGAAATGCTGAGAATAACCCCAATATCATGGAGCATTTCCTCCTCTGAGGGAGAGAAATATTCTTGTCATTATCTCCTAGTGGGAACCCCAGGTATTTGTGGTTTGTTTGTTTGTTTTTTTTATTTTTGGAGCACATGCTACACAAAACAAGAATCAAAAGAGATCATAAATGTTTGAGTCAAAGGAAACCCAACCTGACATGACATCTTGAAGTCAGAACCTCTCTGTACATCCATAGGTCCATATACGCCACAACAAACTTTGGTGTTCCCAACTTCTAGATAAGATGATCCTTTTGCTTGACTTATCACTCCCAGACTCATAACTGAAAATCAATTAGTCAATTACTAATATGTCAGTACAAAGTGATTAAAAAAATGGTAGATATAAAGGAAAGCCTACAAATTAAGAAAAAAGTTACAGATTTAGGATTTTGTGAATAAATAAAATTTGTCCTATTTTTTCATACTTGCTCCATTATGTGATGTGGTGCAATTTATTTGAGTGTCATCACACAAGAAATGCTTGTATAAAATGAGTAAATTCAATAATCCTTATAAACACTTTCAAAGCACATCATACAAATTACATCTAAACAATCTTACTTCTTTTAGCAACTTTAGAGTCAAAAATGTTGTCTCCAAGATGTACACACTCACAGAGTTTTCGAGGATCAACGGCTGTGCGACCATCTCTTCGCATACGATCCTCTCCCAGAAAAGACTTCCTCTCATATTTTTGCAACAAGGAATATGGCAAACTCTTATCCGGTCCTGGGATGCGACGTGAGTCACGAGTTCCCATTTTGTCATGCAGTTCTCTAAAAATTTACATAAATTAGTATCATTTTACACAATAAAAACAATAGCATTTCTGGTGTAAAGTCCTGAGAAAAAGCCAAAACAAAGTTTGAGGAAGCTAGAGTAATTGAAGAAAGCTTCATGATAAAGAAATTAAATACTTAAGTGGCTTTGACAACGAGAATAATCAAATGAACGATTCTGAGTAAGATAACTCATTTAAGTGCATTAAACAAAGAGAAGATCCAGTGAAAGATGAAGTGAATTTACAGAAAAAAAAAAATATGATGAAAAGGCAGAGGAAAATAAATGAAAAGGCATAATTCTCTGATGAAGGAAATGGGAAAATAAACAGTTACAATGTGAGGAGAGAATTCATCATGGGTAAGCCATACATAAGGTAAGTTTGAATGGAGAAAAACTGGAGGAAGTAAAGTGTTTTAGATATCTGGAAGTGGATCTGGCAGTGGATGGAACCATGGAAGCGGAAGTGAATCATAGGGTGGGGGAGGGGGCAAAAACCCTGGGAGCCTTGAAGAATGTGTGGAAGTCGAGAACATTATCTCGGAAAGCAAAAATGGGTATGTTTGAAGTAATAGTGGTTCCAACAATGTTGTATGGTTGCGAGGCATGGGCTATGGATAGAGTTGTGCGCAGGAGGGTGGATGTGCTGGAAATGAGATGTTTGAAGACAATATGTGGTGTGAGGTGGTTTGATCGAGTTAGTAATGTAAGGGTAAGAGAGATGTGTGGAAATAAAAAGAGCGTGGTTGAGAGAGCAGAAGAGGGTCTTTTGAAATGGTTTGGGCACATGGAGAGAATGAGTGAGGAAAGATTGACCAAGAGGATATATGTGTCGGAGGTGGAGGGAACGAGGAGAAGTGGGAGACCAAATTGGAGGTGGAAAGATGGAGTGAAAAAGATTTTGAGTGATCGGGGCCTGAACATGCAGGAGGGTGAAAGGCGGGCAAGGAATAGAGTGAATTGGATCGATGTGGTATACCGGGGTCGCGTCCTGTCAATGGATTGAATCTGGGCATGTGAAGAGTCTGGGGTAAACCATGGAGAGTTCTGTGGGGCCCGGATGAGGAAAGGGAGCTGTGGTTTTGGGCATTATTGCATGACAGCTAGAGACTGAGTGTGAACGAATGGGGCCTTTGTTGTCTTTTCCTAGCACTACCTCGCACACATGAGGGGGGAGGGGGTTGTTATTCCATGTGTGGCGAGGTGGTGATGGGAATGAATAAAAGCAGACAGTGTGAATTGCGTGCATGTGTATATATGTATGTGTCTACGTGTGTATATATATGTGTACAGTGAGATGTATGGGTATGTATATTTGCGTGTGTGGACGTGTATGCATATACATGTGTATGGGGGTGGGTTGGGCCATTTCTTTCGTCTGTTTCCTTGCGCTACCTCGCAAACGCGGGAGACAGCGACAAAGCAAAATAAATAAATAAATAATATATATATATATATATATATATATATATATATATATATATACATATATATATTTATTTATTTATTTATTATACTTTGTCGCTGTCTCCCGCGTTTGCGAGGTAGCGCAAGGAAACAGACGAAAGAAATGGCCCAACCCCCCCCCATACACATGTATATACATACGTCCACACACGCAAATATACATACCTACACAGCTTTCCATGGTTTACCCCAGACGCTTCACATGCCCCGATTCAATCCACTGACAGCACGTCAACCCCGGTATACCACACCGCTCCAATTCACTCTATTCCTTGCCCTCCTTTCACCCTCCTGCATGTTCAGGCCCCGATCACACAAAATCCTTTTCACTCCATCCTTCCACCTCCAATTTGGTCTCCCTCTTCTCCTTGTTCCCTCCACCTCCGACACATATATCTTCTTGGTCAATCTCTCCTCACTCATCCTCTCCATGTGCCCAAACCACTTCAAAACACCCTCTTCTGCTCTCTCAACCACGCTCTTTTTATTACCACACATCTCTCTTACCCTTACGTTACTCACTCGATCAAACCACCTCACACCACACATTGTCCTCAAACATCTCATTTCCAGCACATCCATCCTCCTGCGCACAACTCTATCCATAGCCCACGCCTCGCAACCATACAACATTGTTGGAACCACTATTCCTTCAAACATACCCATTTTTGCTTTCCGAGATAATGTTCTCGACTTCCACACATTCTTCAAGGCCCCCAGGATTTTCACCCCCTCCCCCACCCTATGATCCACTTCCGCTTCCATGGTTCCATCCGCTGCCAGATCCACTCCCAGATATCTAAAACACTTCACTTCCTCCAGTTTTTCTCCATTCAAACTCACCTCCCAATTGACTTGACCCTCAACCCTACTGTACCTAATAACCTTGCTCTTATTCACATTTACTCTTAACTTTCTTCTTCCACACACTTTTCCAAACTCAGTCACCAGCTTCTGCAGTTTCTCACATGAATCAGCCACCAGCGCTGTATCATCAGCGAACAACAACTGACTCACTTCCCAAGCTCTCTCATCCCCAACAGACTTCATACTTGCCCCTCTTTCCAAAAGAGAGAGAGAGAGAGAGAGAGAGAGAGAGAGAGAGAGAGAGAGAGAGAGAGAGAGAGAGAGAGAGAGAGAGAGAGAGAGAGAGAGGGCCTATACAACATCAACTCAATGATTACAACAAAAACATGTACATCACTTTTTTTTTTTTTTTTTTTTTTTTTTTTTTTTTTTTTTATACTTTGTCGCTGTCTCCCGCGTTTGCGAGGTAGCGCAAGGAAACAGACGAAAGAAATGGCCCAACCCCCCCCCCATACACATGTACATACACACGTCCACACACGCAAATATACATACCTACACAGCTTTCCATGTTTACCCCGGACGCTTCACATGCCTTGATTCAATCCACTGACAGCACGTCAACCCCTGTATACCACATCGCTCCAATTCACTCTATTTCTTGCCCTCCTTTCACCCTCCTGCATGTTCAGGCCCCGATCACACAAAATCCTTTTCACTCCATCTTTCCACCTCCAATTTGGTCTCCCTCTTCTCCTCGTTCCCTCCACCTCCGACACATATATCCTCTTGGTCAATCTTTCCTCACTCATTCTCTCCATGTGCCCAAACCACTTCAAAACACCCTCTTCTGCTCTCTCAACCATGCTCTTTTTATTTCCACACATCTCTCTTACCCTTACGTTACTTACTCGATCAAACCACCTCACACCACACATTGTCCTCAAACATCTCATTTCCAGCACATCCATCCTCCTGCGCACAACTCTATCCATAGCCCACGCCTCGCAACCATACAACATTGTTGGAACCACTATTCCTTCAAACATACCCATTTTTGCTTTCCGGGATAATGTTCTCGACTTCCACACATTTTTCAAGGCTCCCAAAATTTTCGCCCCCTCCCCCACCCTATGATCCACTTCCGCTTCCATGGTTCCATCCGCTGACAGATCCACTCCCAGATATCTAAAACACTTCACTTCCTCCAGTTTTTCTCCATTCAAACTCACCTCCCAATTGACTTGACCCTCAACCCTACTGTACCTAATAACCTTGCTCTTATTCACATTTACTCTTAACTTTCTTCTTCCACACACTTTACCAAACTCCATCACCAGCTTCTGCAGTTTCTCACATGAATCAGCCACCAGCGCTGTATCATCAGCGAACAACAACTGACTCACTTCCCAAGCTCTCTCATCCCCAACAGACTTCATACTTGCCCCTCTTTCCAAAACTCTTGCATTTACCTCCCTAACAACCCCATCCATAAACAAATTAAACAACCATGGAGACATCACACACCCCTGCCGCAAACCTACATTCACTGAGAACCAATCACTTTCCTCTCTTCCTACACGTACACATGCCTTACATCCTTGACATCAGCAAATATTACTATCAATTCTCAGTTCACTACATAAAACAGAGAAGTATGAAAAATTTATGAAGAGAAAGAATCAGTAGTACAATCATCTTTATGTAGTTAACAAACAATACACAATCACTTTGATGAGATTCATATCTAACCTGACTTCCATTTCTGAACCAACTGTGCCACGAGCGTCAGGGAGTTATTAATCAACTGGAGTTTTGGACAGAGTCTCGTTCTTGGCAAAATATAATCCTGCAGTCATGTGTTAGGTGTAATAAACCAATTCACCATCCATGTCACAATGATTCCAGTATAGCTCTCTTAGCAATATTGTATTGATCCCAGTTGGCATCAAAACCATTTAAAACCCACAGTGGTGTGAGTGTAAAATCTTATTAACATATTGGTTTGTATACCCCATCAAATTCAAGCATATTAATATGACTTTCATAACCACAGTATCATGGGTCCAATAAAGGTTAAGATTTGGGTTACTGGGTGACCACAGTAGATGAGAAATATAATTTTTGTGGCTTGTTACTGCTAGACAGAAAACAGGTTACTGACTGCGTAATTGTTATATAGTATTTTGATACTTAACATTGACAAAGGATAGCAAAGCTTCCAAATTTCGGAAAGCAGGGATATAACCATACTGAAACATAAACAACCAAGTGTAGGTTCATAAAATATATCTAGAGTCTGAGACTGAATCATATGCATGTTTGAAAGACAGGGTATAATGTAAACATTTTTGAAAGCATGCAGGCTTGCAATTGCTTTCAAAAATGAGTAAAGTATGAGAGAGAGGTGACTCATTCTTGGAAGTAATACTGTTTGTATATGAGTGAGCAACAATTACCTAAACCTTGTTAGTTAGAAGTTTAGCTTAGGATGATGTGTGTGAGCAAACAACAACCTAAAACTAGTCAGTTAGATGTTTAGCTCAGGATAACAAAATCATATTTACTTAATCTATTTCAAGACTGAGTTACACTGCTCTAGCTCCCAAACAATTTAGGTTAAAAACACAATGGCCTATGTTAGAGTAGAATGATAATTTTCATTTCTTTAATCCTACACTTTCCTACATTACCCCAATCCTGCACTCCTTACCGAGTTTAATTTCTACAAAAGAGCTATCAATTATATCAATCATTACAAGAAATTATTTCCATCATATCAAGAGCTTTAATACCCACAGACAATATAGTACAGAAAGTATTTAACCAAACCATTTATTAAGTGCTGTAATCTAAAAAGATTAAAAGTTAAATAAGAGCAAATTTGGAATTTAATCCTACCACCTTCTTAAGTGCAGAGTTCATTGGCATATTTATGTAACGGTAACATTCATGGTGGAGCATAAATCAAGCGCAATTGGGATTCTTATCTTAATCCTACAATAAATGTCAATAGTAGGAAGGGCTACGAATATCAGGGAAAATGTGGGGTTAAGTAAAGTGAAATTGAAAACACTTCTAGAAACCACAGCTACAATATCTCGCCTAACTTCCCCTGAGAGCCAAGATTTACCAAATTTTTCAGTACAAAATAAAAATAAATAAAACTGTTGTCTGCTGCATCCCATTAAAAGAACTAAGTATTGGAAGTAATTCATGCAATGATGAAGTCTGTGTGCAAATAAACACATACATTGCCCAAAAACTAAACACAAAACCATAGAAATCATATATCAAATTCATAACACAGAAAATATATCTCTTGGCTTTTAGGGTAAGTTGGTTAAAGGCATTCTTATGGTCTGTTGGTTCATGCATGTCTACATTACTCTACCCCACATCCCCCCTCTCTTCATCAAGACATGACAACATAAGCAATCATGTTCCGAAGGTCTTGTTTTACTTTCCATAATAAATCCTCCCATTCCATAGTAGTTTTTAATAGGTTCCACTGTTAAAAGGCGATAGCATTAAACTATAATCTTAACCAGACAAGACTCATGACTCATTAGATAAGGTTAAACTATTCCATGAATATATCTAACCCAATGTAACGTATTCGTTACACTGAGGTGTCACTATCCTTACCCTAAATAGTGATAACAATCATGGAAAATCTCGAAGTAAACACTTGCCCCCAATGGCAACAACAAATTACCTCATGTCCAAATAAAAAAATATCCTCCTCCTTTGAGGTATACATGACATGAGCAGTTGTATATGAATACAACTTTTCCATATAAGACAACTCATGATATACTAGTGTGTGTTGGAAACAGGTTGTGCCAATATCTTGAAGCATTCATTTCTCTCTTGCAACATATGTTTCCTTCATCTTCCAACTCTTGCCTTACTCTATCGAGAACTTAACTATGATATGCTAAGAATGAGAGAAAAATAAACCTGTCATTTCTACATAGAGAAACATGCCACAAAAATTTCCGTTCATTTCAGCATGACAACACCCAAACCTTTTACCAGTTCTTTCACAATATTGACATCAGCTGGGAGGACAAAATCTTTAGGAAAGCGGTCAAAGGTGTTTATGGAAAGAGGTCTAAAGTGACAGTGTCAAATGGCCCTAAATATGAAGTATGTAGACGTGGACGACTAAGAGATGCCTCTGGTCCTCCGGCACCCCAGGTCTCCACAACACACACCCACACCCTCGCCTCCAATCCTCCCCCAGAACCACAGATTCCTCCCAACCATATGCAGTAAATAAATAACTAACTTCTAACTCCCATGGGTTTAAAATTTCCCCAATTTCTCAACAGAATAATAGCCATGAACACCACAAACAGCATTTGCATGAATGATTGATTTTTCCAACCAATCGCTAATGTCGCCGACAAGTTCCAATACCATTAGCCACATCTTTTACATTACCCTCGCTTAGTATGAGGCTAAGAAATACAAGTTTGTATCACGATTATACCAAGTTGATAAGAGTTAGACAATAATCGGAAAAAAATAAAGAGGAAAGTAGGCATATAAAGTGTAAATTAGTGATCCCACTCATCTTACCGCGTGGGTTTGTTTATGTCCCTCCAGCCTGGTTCTTCACGTGGTCCCAAATTCAAATCTTCTCGTAAATGATCATTACCCCCAACATATTTTCTTCATAAATTTCACGGTAAATTAGGGTAAATTATAGTTCATGGCATTGTTGACGAGACAAACATTCTATTGCTATCGGGAATTCGGATTGTACAACTCTGGCGAGGAAGTTTCTCTTCCATGGCATAGGAAATTATCAGTGAATAAAACTAATTGAGAGTGAAATTATCATTAAATAAAACTAATTAAGAGTTTTGTTGAGACGTCATGAGGATTCTTAATGGACAACTCAAATCAGGGCATTCGCTCAAAAAGAATTCCAATTGACCTCATGTAAAGAAGATCCTGTAGTTATAAATTTTCGTATTGAATAGTACTGGGTCGAAATAATAAAGTAGCTTTGATGTTTTTTTTAATGGAGATACTAAAAGAATTTTGGGATGCATGTACCCCACCGATAATACAGAGCGATACAACAATACACAAAATCATCAGAATGATTTTTGACCTCATACGAAACTCTTAACTAATTTCAGAAAGTAAAAGTTAGTCGATAATTGTCCTCCAAATAGCTTTAGCACAGAAGACCTAACTTTTCCTGTAACGTAACATGTTACAATGTAACAACTCGACACCACAACCCCATCGGATCCTTGTAATGTAATAAATACTTGTAATTACCTACTTAAATGGTGTGGGGAGTCATACACTTGCTGAGTCTCATTTTTCAAACTTCCTTTACGTCTGACAGAATATTGCCATGAAACAACGACCTACGCGTAGCATACAAAGAATTCAATTTAGAAAGTACAGTAGTTGAGTTACACATTATTTTATGCACGTTGGAGAGTGTGTTTGCCGTCTGAATGCTACCAATCAATATGAGGAAGAAAAAGACAGTAACCTGGGCCAGGGAAGGTAACTTGACAGCCACTGTTGTGGTGGCTTGTTGTGCCGCCATGAGTAACCTTTCCAACGAGGACTGGGTTTTAATACCTCCCTGGTCGATGTTTGCCTTAAACTTTCTACATACCTGTGCAAAAGGGGGGAACTCGACAGCCAATGTAGTACTGACTCGGTCGCTGCCACTTAACTCACCCGATGCTCAGGCAGTAGTTCCTCCCTGGTCCGTGGTTGCTTGCCACAAATTACCTACTGCAGTAAAGTAGAACTTGACAGCTACTGGGGTGCTGATTCATTACAAAGCCGTCACTAACCCTATCGATACCCTAAGATAGTTAGCTCACTGATTAGTGGTTACCTGCCACCTACAACCTACCTGGGGAGGAACTAGACAGCCACCGTAGTAATGGCTCATTTTCCTGTCTTCAGTCTTCACTAATACAAGTACCTCCTTGGGGTGGTTGCCTGCCGTCTAGTGGCTGTTAACATGTTTTAACGGTATATGTTTTACTTTTTTATTTACTTTTGTTAATAATATATAATAGGGTAATGTTGTTTTGATGTAATATTAAAAAAAAAAGGTAAAAGTCAAAAATTCTTTTACAGTAATAAAGGATAAATTAGGCATTTAAAAAGATGGCAAAATATCCCCTACCTTTCATTTCATTCGGATGAAGGTGTATCCATAACCACTTATAGCTTTACTAACCAACATCAGGGCATTATATTTTGTTGAATGTGGGGATAAAATTGTCCCCTTCCTTCCAGTGCACCTGTTTTTCAGTTATGCCATTTTGCAAGCCAAATGAGGATAAAGGGGTATCCAGTGCCCTTACACCTGGGAAAGCTTTTATTAACCTACTTACTTTCACAATTATGCAGGCTACAGTACTACATACAGCAACGGATGCCAATCTACATCATCCAGACAATATTATGTCTCACATACACCATCTTTTCTTTCCATTTTATTCATGTTTTCCCATATGGTACTTTGAGATGCTAGTCTTGGGCATATATATATGATTCATCTTCAATGGTTTCCATCCTTGGTCTTCCAAAAGTGCCATTTTTGAAACAAGAGAAATACCCCCGGGAAGATGTGGGGAAAGATTCCCAGACAACTCTTCACATCTTTCTTACGAATTAAATCACAAGTCTAGCCTACAAACACTGTTACAGCTTCAAGGTCAGAAGAGAGATGTGTGGTAATGAAAAGTGTGGTTGAGAGAGCAGAAGAGGGTGTTGAAATGTTATGGACATGAAGGGAAAGAGTGAAGGAAGGTTGACAAAGAGGACATATGTGTCAGAAGAGGAGGGAACAAGGAGAGCAGACCACATTGGAGGTGGAAGAATGTAGTGAACAAGATTTTGAGTGATCAGAGCCTGAACAAGCAGGAAAGTGAAGGGCAACCATAGAACAGAGTCAATTGGAATGATGTGGTATACTGGGGTCAACGTGCCATCAATGGACTGAACCACACAGGGTATGTGAATGTAAACCATGGAAAGGTATGTGGGGCCTGGATGGGGACAGGGAGCTGTGGTTTCAAAAAGCTGGAAAGGCGTATAACTACCACTCTTCTTGTAAGCAGCTGTTTCATATCTACATCCATATCCATGTATTAAGGTGGTTCTTCATTTACCTCTCTTATTATTATCAGTGGACCCAAAAGCCCTGTTTCAAAATTTTCCCCATCATCTTCCTCCAACCATTCCTTTATATACACTGCAATGTTGCTGCCTTCTCTGTTTTAGTTATTTTTTCCAGCACTGCACTCATGAGCTGTCTGAACATGCCCCTGCCAACAAGACTAGTCATTCAAGGATTGACCATTGTGATACCTCATATATCTAAGTTGTGGAATTATCTTTCTCCATCTCTCCCTCATTCTCTAACTTTTCTACTTTTAAAAGGTCAATTAACATATGTAGAGCCCTGATTAATTTTCACATTCCTTATACCTTCTTTTTCTTCCTCTTTTTCCCTTTCACTTGAAATGGCATTGATTGGAGCATATTTTGCTTGTGCCATGTCAGTCTGTGTGTGTGTGTGTGTGCGTGAGAGAGAGAGAGAGAGAGAGAGAGAGAGAGAGAGAGAGAGAGAGAGAGAGGTCACTTAAGTTGTGGAATTCCTGCTTCTCTAAAGCTCACTTACATTGTATGACCGGATATTGATGAGATACAGTATTGCACTTTAAAAAGAAATAGCAGTACAGTATGACAGTCTTAAGAACCTTTCTTTTGATTTGTATCGTCAGTGTAAAATTTGGTTAATCTTATCAATTTCTTTGGATTTTTAAATTCTGGTGTCCTGCTTGAGGTCAGAGTTCAAATACTTGTTTGTGATTTTGTTTTTAGTGGATTACTGTCTTTGGAGAGATAATCTCAAAAAAATTCTAGTTTTTCATCCATACTTGTAATCAGATTTTTTTAGTTTATGGTTTATAATTCATATCAATTATATTTGGTGTAAAGTAAAACCCTGTGTATCTAAAACTAAAGATTTGGAGCTTCAACCACTTGGACAAGGCAGTGGCTTGTGATTTCCAAACAGCTGTATTCTGATTTTTCATATTCTCACTGACAGTCAGTCCATGACAACATGACAGGTGGCTCATCTGTGATGAGTAAGTGCATTTGGCCAATGTTACTATATTTAGCAATGTGCAACACATACAGTAAAGCAGTGTGTTCTAACGCCATGCACTAAAGAGGGTAAAATGAGAATATATACCAAGTATTGTAACTGTATTTTCATACAAAACTACCTACCATTACAATGGTGTGAGAAAAGTACCTTGTTATATATTCAAGACACAAATTTGAATCTTCCCTAGCATTACATCTCATATAAAAATCATATATTTACTATATATAAGGCAAATGTCTTCTAAAAAGCTTCAGTCTTGTGCTAGCACACTGTGTGTCAGGCAACTTTTAACAATAAAACATTGGCAATATGGATGGGACAGACATATACATAAGCTTCAGGAAGAATATCAAACACATTTGCATTGCACATCAGTAACTTAACTTCATATCAGATGGCCATTATTGTTTCAAGATCATACCAGTTACTAGTAATCTCATTCCTTACCAAAGAAATCTTTGTTGAAGTAGTCATGGACAACATCATTTAAACAAACCAGGTATCAATCAACTGTGCTTATAAGAAATATTTAAGATTCTAGGGAATTTCTGAAATGCCAAAAATATTCCCTGTAAAGTTGCAATAATACTTCATAAGATGTTGATCAGTTGCACCTGGGACTATTTTCTATGTTATTCACATGACCAAGATAGTCAAAGAATTAATTCGTTGCTTGGACTGTCCATAAGTGATTCTAGAAATTAAAACAATGTAAAGGATACACTCCTTAGCAATAAGATGAAACATATGTAATAAGATTCTGAAATGGGCTTTACTCCATAATTTGGCTTAAATCAAAAAGCAATATTGTACAAAACAAATGGTTAGGACTAATAAGAGCTAATCCATAACATTACTGTTTTTAGTGCTTTCCTATAAAAACATAAAATAAAATACAATATACATCTTAAAATTTTGCCAGCCTTTACTTGTGTCTGATGTATCATATGAATATAAAATCTTTGACAATCAAGATAATGATTTTCATATCAAAATCAATGTGCAGAGAAATCAGCCAATATACTGAATGAAAAAATAATGATAAATGTTAAATACTCAAATCTTTGTTACTATGACAGTAATCATATGATAATCATTTAAATGTCTGAAAACTTATTAAACAAAAGTCTATAATGACAAGTTAATAACATCTAATAGCCATAATATTAATGATCCAGTTAACCTTGTCTATGGTGACCAACAGACTGAAGAGAGAAAATCTTTGTTTCATTTGGCATAGGCATCACTGTGTTCTGCTTTAATAAATGACTTTGATCCATATTTACACACAATAATAATACAAGCTACTCATTCATATCTGGTATATGAAACATCTGGTTTAATACTTCCTTAAAGAATACATGCCATTATCAAGTAAAACATAAGACACAAACCCTTTTCTGAATGTCTTTTGTTAATGGAACCAGAAAAATGGCAAAATGAACTCAAATTACTTGGGTCACTTGTCAATGAACCAAAGTTAGTTCTACACAGTTGATTCTATAGAATGAAATTTTGAATTCTTATTTTCTGATCAAAATAAGAACTGTGATTGTATTAGTTTGGGGAAAACCTACTAATGATAAATCCAGACGCAAAGAAAGTAATTCAGTGATGTTCAACATATAAGCCAAGTACATGATAAACCCCTATTGAATAAAAGTGGGAAGGTTGAACACAGTCTAATGAAAAATGAAACATCTTATTATTGTGTTGCCTTCAGAAAAAAAATCCAGGGTTTTGAAACACATTTCTAAATCCTAATAATGATTTGATTAAAGCATTCTCAAAATATAAGTAGGTCAAGGGTCTTTCTTCAAGATCTTGAGTAATAATCTATGTCACCAAAAATTTTCATCAAAAATGGTTTTGAAGAGACTTGCTTGAAAACAGTAAATAACCTAACACATACACCTGATAAATGTCAAAGCATCATACTCCTCATGTTAATAATCTAATGGTTTATAATCTGTTTCTAGTTGCATACTTTTCTGTTTTTCAAATATTAAAAAAGATATTGCAGAAGCTGTATGCAGTTGATCCATCCCATTAAACTGGGATGGAGTAATGATTATAAATAAATAGATTGATAGAAGAAAAGCAAGTCATTTGCCCACTAGAACATGTGAGAAAGAAATTATAAATACATAAATAAATATATAAATAAAAATCAAACATTGTAGATTTTGCTTAAGTCTAAATTGTTAGTTGGCCATATCATTATTCACTGTCCTTAATTAAGATAACTTCAAATTTATACACTACTGATGTCCATCCTGTTACAGATCTTAGGCCTATGCTTAAAATATTTTTTGAGACAATCCTCCAAAGTGAGAGCTTGCATATTAAGGACTGCAAAGGAGACCAAAAAAACATGTGTTTCCTTCCTAGTAATAAATGAATTTCTTTGTCTGAAGTAACCAACTTCAGTTTTCTTTCCTTTGTAGAGCTGAATTCAAACATTTTCTTTGTGAGAGAGATGTCAACCCACTTGAGTCCAAGACAGCTGATTAACCAACTCACCTTACAACTTAATGTCAAGAATCATAATGTAAAATCAATTAGTACTTCACACATGACTTCTGAACATAAAAAACCACATGGGTTCAGTTGAATAAGAACAATGGTTTTCTACATCTGTATGACATCTGTACTAGATATATCTTGTTACAATGATGAGCTCTGTGAGAGCATCTTGTTAAAGCTGGATCTTATAGAATTTAATATATATGAAGTGCAATACCCTGAGCTCTGCCTCATACTAATATACCCCAAGCTGCTAAAAGTACCCACAACAAACCACAGTATCCCTTACAGTTCAAGAATACTCACTTAAAAACACTCGTCACAGCATTACTTAAAATGAAAGCAATGTGAAATTCCTCACCTTTTATAGATTCAGTCGCAATGATTACTGGTGAATGTATATCTATTAGGCAGTGATTCTTCCCCTTTTACAGTTCAAGAATACTCACTTAAAAACACTCGTCACAGCATTACTTAAAATGAAAGCAATGTGAAATTCCTCACCTTTTATAGATTCAGTCGCAATGATTACTGGTGAATGTATATCTATTAGGCAGTGATTCTTCCCCTTTTACAAAGGGGTGACATAATTATGTTAAGATGACAAAATAATACAGTATGTTGAAGAAGTCATGCAAGTAAGACAAATTTCAGTCAAGTTCAGTAGATATTGGTAAAATTAGTGTGATGGTTAGTTTTCTCAACTATGTTGCATGACAACTGCAAAATGCTCCAAAATTACACCAAACTTCAGAGTTGAGAACCCTGGAGAAAATCAAATTAACAGCCAATGCTTTTAGGATTCATTATCTTAAATAAGGTGCATGAACCCTAACAGTACGGCTTTCTAAGCAATTGATTTTCCCCAAAAAATTACATAAAAAAAAGACATTCAATAAATCACTCAACAACTATCATGCACTTTCTTGCAACCAAGCACAGTGGCCCATGCATTGCTCATATTTTATTAAGAGAAAAATTTGAATTATAACAATTTGACACTACAGCAATACAACTTCTTTATTTGTATGGCAACCGAACATGTTATTTCAAAAACTGTTTCCAAATCTGCAATATCTAATTAAGTAGATTTTTGGTGACAGTGTTAGGGCCAACTGTGCAGAAGTGAACTGTTTCACATGCTTGATAATTATGAGGTAAATGAAGCTATATTGTACAAAACATGACTGATTAATACCTGAATTTATTAAACTCCCTCCTAAATATATGCTAAAATGGCTTGTACATTTAGTTATAAGAACATCGTAGATGAGGTTCATTATTCATCCCTGGGAGTGCTAGAAAATAGAAAATGGAGATTCCCTAAAGCTTTTACTTACAATTCTTTCACCTGAGTAAATATAGCCTTCATTTCAGAACATGCCCTTGCTACCAAGATTCACTCCAAATCATGATAAGAATCACATCCACATGCTGTCAATTACTGATTATGCCCAATTGATTCCAGACAAGCTTTAATATATAGTGTAATTAATATAAATGCTTACCACCAAAGTAGCTACCGTTTAGTGGATTTTAGATTTAGATTTTGGAACTAGAATTGTGCAAGATGATGATTTGATTTGATAACGTATTCCCTTGTCCTTTGCAACCATAATGTAGAAGGTCTGGATCTTTGACTAAACCAACCACAGTGTTCATGTGTTCCCAATGACATATACTATTCACATATAATGTTTTGAGAATACTGGAAGTTTTCAAAATATAGTATTTATTGTGCCAAATCAGGTAAAGATATTTGAATATTACTGGGTAACCAAAGAGAACAAATTTGTTGAATTTTGGCTTCCTATATCAATAACTTAATCAGGTGGAAGAAGGAAGTTGAATATGAAAACTCTCTCCGGTAAGATCAAGATATAGGATAGTTGATTTGAAACTGAAAACAAAGTGAGAGAAAAAGTGGTTCCTGCCACCAATATGAATTTCTATGATACAGACCAAGGAGTATTTAGTTATCCTATTAGGAAGATAATGAATTAATTCCACAATTATCGAAAACAAAAAAGATAGGGTGTCCTTACCAAAGCTCTTACTATAGAAGTAAACACAGTACCTCTGGTAATACTAACACTGAAACCAGCAAAGCATCTGTTAGCAGTGTGCATAAATAGATTCTATCAAATCTACTGACATGAACTTTCATAATTAAGAAATGATAAATGTGAAAATATTTAACCTCAAAAAATTAACTTTATTGCTGCAGCCATGTTCCATACAGCTGACCTTACATATTGCTGTCATCACTAATATTAGCTTAATCACTTAATGAGCTCGACTTGCATGACATACTATACAAATTATCAGTATTTTTTACATGCACCTTTCGTGTTATTTTACTCAGTGGAAGAATACCAAAATATAAAAGGTGCATGCATATAAGTAGAGGAAAAATTTGAAGTATTACACTTCAGCAAAATCATCTAACACTACAATCCTTAGTTCCTGATACATTTCAATTCACTCTTTCCATAAAAATCTATCTAAAATCTAAAGTTTATGAAAGCACATACTGATAATTCAATTTCAATATTCTTTACATAATCCTTCCACCTCATCAAACATTCAATGCTGTTTACTGCAAAGATTTATAAGTAACAGTACATAATAAAGACCTAAGAAAAAAGCTTGTCTATTCCACAGACATATTGAGATCGTTGATGGTATTTGAACCAACACAGATATATCTTCTTGACAGGGTAGAGGCAAAATGAATGTAAACTTCTTGTTAAACAGAAAGATCCTTTGTTTGATGACATAGGACCCAAATGTTGCTAGCAGGCTATGTTGGAAATTAATAGGATGAGTCAGTTACAGAAACACATTTGTGGTCATATGAGAACCACTTTATGTTACGGACCCACAGATGAACTTTTATCATGAGTTCGTGTTCTAAACATAAGAGAAACATCAAGATGATATGGTCAGCAATGTTACAAAAGTTTTCTTATGTTACAGTTCAGATCAGACATCCTATATTATATCCTCTCCAAAAAAGAAAAAAAAATATTACTGAATGATCCTCAAATAAAACAACCACATATGAGCTTATGAAAGAGCTTACAAGCTCCTTTTATCAACACAACAACTGTAGAAAAGAATCACATCTGCTTTACTGCATATAAAGTACATTGAACAATTTTAAAGTACAATTCATTTGCCCACATACTGAAAAAAAAAAAAGGTATACTCACACACTGTATATCAGTATATGTATACATATTTTGGCGAGGTAGTATCATTGTCGGTGGACAGAAAGGAGTAGTCTCATTGATAAACTCTAGCCCTCTTCAGTCTCTTCCCATATGACCTTCCATAACCTCTTGAAGCCCACAGTGTTAAAGCCCTTTCAAATGAAGATGACTTTACAATTCCATCCCTACACCCTGACACTATGCATGCAATACAATATCACACAACTGAAACAATGGCTCACCCTTCCCTCTAGATAGTCCACTAAAACAGGCAATGAAATGAAACCACAGCACCCTATCCACAACCAGGCCACACAGCACTTTCCATGGTTTACCCCAGATGCTTCTTGTGCCTTGGATCAGTCCAATGACAGTACTACAGGCCCAGTATACCATATCGCTACAATTCACTTTATCCCATGCATGTCTTTCACCCTTCTGCATGCTCTGGCCCTGATCGCTTTATATCTTTTTCACTCCAACCTTCCATCTCCAATCAGGTCTCCTTGTTCCCCCCTCTTTGTCAACCTTTCTTCACTCATTCTCTCCATATATCCAGACCATTTCAGCATACCCTCATCAGTATTCTCAACCACACTCTTTTTACAAATCCAAGTTGGCCTTTGTTTATGTAGTTCTTGATCAGATGTTCTTTGTCTCCTTTATCATTCCTCAAAAAGTTGCCATATGAAGTCTAGCTAACTGGCCTGTAATGCCTGGGCATTAGTTTGGATCCTCCTTTGCACAGTGATGTTACATATGCCATTTTATCAATGTCTGAAACTTTACTTTCATTCAGACTTTACCTCAACAATAATGCCATTGGTTTTGCTATTCATGTTTTTGTCTTCTTCAGGAAGATGGCTTGGATTCCATCACGTTCAGGAACTAAATTTTCTAAGACCTGTATATTTGCTCTTTACATCATCCTCCAACTTTTCAATCTCTATGAATGCATTTTTATCATAATCAATTAGTTCACTATCTAATTTCTTGTTGCATTTTGAGCAGAAAACCGATTTGTATTGTTCGACTAACATCCTCCATATTTCCATGTGGTCATTTTCATACTTTTCTCCTTTGAAGGGGTCAAGAAGTAAAAAAAAAAAGATAATAGTATTCAGTTGAACCCAGTAGCTTAGTTTTCATGAAGCAGAAAGTACAACTGGGATTCCTAGAATGGAGTGCAAAAGATGATTCTAGGCATCAATTCTAGCCAGCAATTCAACCCTTCTCAGCCATGAGTGTTAACATTTTTCAAAAATGATACTTTCATTTTCAGCAAATACATATAGAAAGGGTTTAAAATATTAGTTACCAACCTGTAAACAAATTGCCTCCTAGAAATGTACACAATTCCACACAAATATGAGTATGTTAAGCTTAACTTGAAAAAAGTAACATCACAGGTACAATGAACAGCTTGGTGATACTCAAGAAACTTTTTGCTGACACTACTAAGACTCCTGAACATTACTTAACTTCTTAAAAAACTCTTTGTTTTGATTAACTTAATTTCACATGACCCTCAGAGCCAGTAAGAGCTGGAGAAAAACAAAGATCTTTCACTTAAAGGAAGAGCCCAGAAGCCTGCAATTTCTAATAACTGCAGTATAAAAGTAATCTCCCTGAGGTACACTTAACTTGCACATAAGGAGTGATACAACACTTCTGACACTTCCATTTTTTCTAGTACTACAACAAGGATGCCTAATCCACAGAACATTTATTCTAAGATAATAGTTAAGGTGTTTTGGCCCTGTCTTTTACTTTCAACCAGTGAAATATTGTTTGTCCTACAAAAAGGCCGTGATATGAACTATTCTAAATATCTTTTTGTGTCATTTCATTACCACACTTTTCCCTAGCAAGAACCCAGTATGCATGGTTTCACTAGTGCATATTTCAAATGACAATAGTTTAAGAAAACCAAGGATGGGTTTTATTCAATGTGGTAAATGCTGGAACAGGTAATATATACTTCCCTAGCCTGACCCAGGACACAACTTAGACCCTGGTCCTATTTGATTCCTGGATCCTTAATCATCCCCTCCCTTAAATCCCTATATCCAATCTTTTCTTCCTGTCAAGTTAGCTTAGTCAGTTGCTTTTTTCTTAATGCTTTGCATAATTTCTGCAATAGTACCAAGGTCTACAACAAATGTCAAAATACCTATGCTTAGGGTCTATATTCCTATCTTTACACTGTTGTGACTAAAGAAGTTGTTATTATTGTATAAGTGTATTCAGGCAAGAAAGAAAAACATATTCTCAGTGAATAATTCATGCTAAGGCAATACAGTGACTTGTGGGCAATTTATAAAGACTGTTTTATTTCAATTAATGTTATTCTAATCACTAGCTGTGGAATTAAAGAAACATGATTTGTAATGGAAAAATTCAGTTTCTGATATGAAAAGAACATAGATGGTACACAAAGCTCATAATAGAGCAAATCTAGATTTAATGCTATAAAGCTCATTGAACAATGTCATCAATATCATTTTCAGAGCATTATCATTTTTTTATTATATTCAATAGCTGTTTCCTGTGTCAGCGAGGTAGTGCCAGGAAACAGATGAAGAATGGCCCATCCACTCATATACACACATATACATATATATATTTTTTTTTCTTGCTTTGTCGCAGTCTCCCGCGTTTGCGAGGTAGCGCAAGGAAACAGACGAAAGAAATGGCCCAACCCACCCCAATACACATATATATACATACGTCCACACACGCAAATATACATACCTACACAGCTTTCCATGGTTTACCCCAGACGCTTCACATGCCCTGATTCAACCCACTGACAGCACGTCAACCCCAGTATACCAAATCGATCCAATTCACTCTATTCCTTGCCCTCCTTTCACCCTCCTGCATGTTCAGGCCCCAATCACACAAAATCTTTTTCACTCTATCTTTCCACCTCCAATTTGGTCTCCCACTTCTCCTCGTTCCCTCCACCTCCGACACATATATCCTCTTGGTCAATCTTTCCTCACTCATTCTCTCCATGTGCCCAAACCATTTCAAAACACCCTCTTCTGCTCTCTCAACCACGCTCTTTTTATTTCCACACATCTCTCTTACCCTTACGTTACTTACTCGATCAAACCACCTCACACCACACATTGTCCTCAAACATCTCATTTCCAGAACTTCCATCCTCCTGCGCACAACTCTATCCATAGCCCACGCCTCGCAACCATACAACATTGTTGGAACCACTATTCCTTCAAACATACCCATTTTTGCTTTCCGAGATAATGTTCTCGACTTCCACACATTCTTCAAGGCTCCCAGAATTTTCACCCCCTCCCCCACCCTATGATCCACTTCCACTTCCATGGTTCCATCCGCTGCCAGATCCACTCCCAGATATCTAAAACACTTTACTTCCTCCAGTTTTTCTCCATTCAAACTTACCTCCCAATTGACTTGACCTTCAACCCTACTGTACCTAATACCTTGCTCTTATTCACATTTACTCTTAACTTTCTTCTTTCACACACTTTACCAAACTCAGTCACCAGCTTCTGCAGTTTCTCACATGAATCAGCCACCAGCGCTGTATCATCAGCGAACAACACCTGACTCACTTCCCAAGCTCTCTCATCCCCAACAGACTTCATACTTGCCCCTCTTTCCAAAACTCTTGCATTCACCTCCCTAACAACCCCATCCTTAAACAAATTAAACAACCATGGAGACATCACACACCCCTGCCGCAAACCTACATTCACTGAGAACCAATCACTTTCCTCTCTTCCTACACGTACACATGCCTTACATCCTCGATAAAAACTTTTCACTGCTTCTAACAACTTGCCTCCCACACCATATATTCTTAATACCTTCCACAGAGCATCTCTATCAACTCTATCATATGCCTTCTCCAGATCCATAAATGCTACATACAAATCCATTTGCTTTTCTAAGTATTTCTCACATACATTCTTCAAAGCAAACACCTGATCCAAACATCCTCTACCACTTCTGAAACCACACTGCTCTTCCCCAATCTGATATATATATCTTTCTTTCAAACTATTCGCCATTTCCCGCATTAGCGAGGTAGCATTAAGAACAGAGGACTGGGCCTTTGAGGGAATACCCTCACCTGGCCCAATTCTCTGTTCCTTCTTTTGGAAAATTAAAAAAAAAAACGAGAGGGGAGGATTTCCAGCCCCCTGCTCCCTCCCCTTTTAGTCGCCTTCTACGACACACAGGGAGTACGTGGGAAGTATTCTTTCTCCCCTATCCCCAGGGAATGGGGGAGAAATGTATATATATATATATATATATATATATATATATATATATATATATATATATATATATATATATATATATATATATATATATTTTTTCTTTTTTTCAAACTATTCGCCATTTCACGCATTAGCGAGGTAGCGTTAAGAACAGAGGACTGGGCCTTTGAGGGAATACCCTCACCTGGCCCAATTCTCTGTTCCTTCTTTTGGAAAATTAAAAAAAAACGAGAGGGGAGGATTTCCAGCCCCCCGCTCCCTCCCCTTTTAGTCACCTTCTACGACACGCAGGGAATACGTGGGAAGTATTCTTAATCCCCTATCCCCATATATATATATATATCTATGTTTTTTTTTTTTTTTTTTTGCTTTGTCGCTGTCTCCCGTGTTTGCGAGGTAGCGCAAGGAAACAGACGAAAGAAATGGCCCAACCCACACCCATACACATGTATATACATACACGTCCACACACGCAAATATACATACCTATACATCTCAATGTACACATATATATACACACACAGACACATACATATATACCCATGCACACAATTCACACTGTCTGCCTTTATTCATTCCCTTCGCCACCTCGCCACACATGGAATACCATATAAATGCCCATATACATACATATACATATCAACATATACATACTTATATACACATACATATTCATACTTGCTTGCCTTTATCCCTTCCCAGCGCTACCCCGCCCCACAGGAAACAGCACTGCTACTCCCTGCTAATCTTCTGGTTGTTATCAGAGTGCTAACTTGAATTTGTAAAGCATGTGGAAAAGAGCATACACTGTTATTTTGTTTATATATTAAATATTGTAATTCCTATGTATGTCAACTGTCAAGAAATCAAATAAACGAAAAATAAACTCAAAGTGTGCAGTGTCTGTGCACAGAAGAGGTTCATGATGAAGATGAAACACCAAGCCCATCTGGGCCATCTACCCAGGTCTAAGAGTAGTGAATATTTTCCACATATACATACATACAAACATTCTAACAAAGACTCCTTTTCAGTCATAAAGAAAATTTTGTATGAAGTAGAAAACCATGAAAGAATTTATGAGTATGGAACTTTTATGTGGATTGAAATTGACCAAATGTTCTGAACTTTTAACTTCATTTTCACTTATTTTCTTTTTCTTCACTGTCAAAGACCAGCAAATCTGATACCTGCATATTAAGAAGTAACTGATACTTGAAGTTTACTGGAGAGAATCCTTTCAGAATTGTGATGTTATCACTGTGAAAAACAAAATTTTAGGTTGAAATTAATGCTGTAAATGTAAAAGAGAAATTTTTCCCCATGCCACTAACTTTGATGAGAGCTTTTCTTTCCATAATAATACGATCCTTGCCCTATTACTGATAGGATTTTGTTCGGTACATATAAAGTATCTCTTAGAATAATGGAGAAAGATTACTGCCCTCTTATCTGCTGCTTATCAAAGAAGGCAACTAAGAAGGGTGGAAGCAAAGGGCTGGAAATCCTCCTATCCTATATTACTCTTAATCAGGAGGAGCAGAGGAATAAAAACCAAGAGAAGAATTTTTCTTCTAAGGCTAATTCATGTGTTCTTGAGGTTACCTTGTGGGAAAGAGCAAACACATATTAAAGATATAAAAGATATGGAGTATCATTTAATGATCAGTATGTACGCACCAAATTTGCTGGTCTTTGATATGAAAGAAAAATACTAGTGCAAGTTGAACCATGAGGACAGTCAAAGCAGAAAAGTGCTGAGCATTTAGCAAATTTCAACCTGTCTAAAACTTAGAATTGCATAAAGTTCTTATTTTAGAACATTTAGTAGATACTACATCTTCATTTCTGAAAAAACTTTTTTCCTGCATTATGTTCTAGTATCATAACACATCCTCCAAGAAAAGACACTGAAAACAGAGTCTGAGGCCTCCTTCAACCTAACACATATAATTGATACACACACAAAAATAAACAAAATGCTTTGGCTCATTTACACTAAATAAATGCTAAGAATATGACAAAAGTGAGACATTCTTTCATTGGGGAAATGGAAAACAGGACTTGGGGGGAATATAAAAATAAAAGAAAATCATACTCAGTATGATCCATGCAAAGGCTACATATACAAATAAAGTCTACAAATTTTGAGTACATTTTCATTTCCCATGTTGGAAGTGATAAAAAAGTGGTACTTTGAGAGGTGTTGGAAATGCATCCCTATTTTTCTCATGTAATAATCAATTTAACAAGAGTGGATTCACTCTACACACATCCTTCCAAAAATGCATCCCCTGGGCTTTGTGGGAGAAAGAGGTATAAAATCTTTCATAAAGACTTTCAATATGCACTATTCTAAATCTGCAAGTAACCTGAAAGAATTCTATAGAAAATAAATGTTACTAAGTTATACTCTACATCACAACACAAATTTTTCAAGTCAAAAGAACAGTTCTACAAAAAATCAGTAACCTGCTACATAATTCAAAATAACTTGTTAAAGTAGCATCTAAGGTCTGTTAAATCTAATGAATTTTAAGCTGAAGACCAAGAGATAGTAGTGCAAATTCTCTATATATCAAAGCATGGTCTTAAGTTTACAAGAATCAAAATCACTATGGTTAAGGCTTATCAGTAATCTAACAAATTCATCTTTTTGGAGGCAATTTTTTAGCTTTAATGGCAACACAGTAATGTACACGACTGAAAGCTATCCAAAAACGGCATCTCATACAACTACATACACGGGTACTTATTAATCAGATTGAAGGGTTTGTGGTTAAGTTGCTGGCAAATCTAAACACAGAGAATGTTCATCACTATTACCCTGGCCTCCATAACAAGATTACATAATAATTTTTCTCACAGAAATAGCAAAATAGAACATAGAGTCTAGATTATACAATTCTTGACTGTAACTGACTGACTGACTGACAATGTGGGAACTAACCACATGAGACAAACTCCATTAGGATTCAATAGTAGTTTAAAGTAAGAAAACATGAAAAAAATGCCCTACAGTATTGAGCTGACTTTCTAGAAAATATATTAATAATACATAGATAGTACAATGACATGTGTGGTCCAAGCACAGACAATTGACACAGGGAAAATATTCACTGGTAATGACAAGAGTAACTACATATAATTGTATTACTGTAACTAAAAACTAGTTTGCCTTTGTACAAATATATGTGTATATATATATATATATATATATATATATATATATATATATATATATATATATATATATATATATAACGTGGAAAATTGTGAATAGTATGAAAAAAAATATATATATATTCATTTATTCTTTTTTTATTATACTTTGCCGGTCTCCCGCATTAGTGAGGTAGCGCAAGGAAACAGATGAAAGAATGGCCCAACCCACCCACATACACATGTATATACATACACATCCACACACGTAAATATACATACCTATACATTTCAATGTATACATATATATACATACACAGACATATACATATATACACATGTACATAATTCATACTTGCTGCCTTCATCCATTCCCGTCGCCACCCCGCCACACATGAAATGGCACCCACCTCCCCCCTCGCATGCACGAGGTAGCATTAAGAAAAGACAACAAAGGCCACATTCGTTCACACTCAGTCTCTAGCTGTTATGTGTAATGCACCGAAACCACAGCTCCCTTTCCACATCCAGGCCCCAAAAAACTTTCCATGGTTTACCCCAGACACTTCACATGCCCTGGTTCAATCCATTGACAGCACGTCCATCCCGGTATACCACATCATTCCAATTCACTCTATTCAGTGCAAGCCTTTCACCCTCCTGTATGTTCAGGCCCCGATTGCTCAAAAACTTTTTCACTCCATCCTTCCATCTCCAATTTGGTCTCCCACTTCTCGTTCCCTCCACCTCTGACACATATATCCTCTTTGTCAATCTTTCCATGTGACCAAACCATTTCAATACACCCCTCTTCTGCTCTCTCAACCACACTCTTTTTATTACCACACATCTCTCATACCCTTTCAATCACTTACTCGATCGAAACACCTCCCACCAGATGTTATCCTCAAACATTTCATTTCTGACACATCCACCCTCCTCTGCACAACCCTACCTATAGCCCATGCCTCACAACCATATAACATTGTTGGAACCACTATTCCTTCAAACATACCCATTTTTGCTCTCCAAGATAACATACTCGCCTACCACATATTCTTCAACGCTTCCAGAACCTTCGCCCCCTCCCCCAAATTGTGACTCACTTCCACTTGCATGGTTCCATCCGCTGCTAAATCCACTCCCAGATATCTAAAACATTTCACTTCCTCCAGTTTTTCTCCATTCAAACTTACCTCCCTATTGACTTGTCCCTCAACCCTACCGAACCTAATAACCTTGCTGGTATTCACATTTACTCTCAGCTCTCTTCTTTCACACACTTTACAAAACTCAGTCATCAACTTCTGCAATCTCTCACCCGAATCAGCCACCAGCGCTGTATCATCAACAAACAACAACTGACTCACTTCCCAAGCCCTCTCATCCACAACTGACTTCATACATGCCCCTCTTTCCAAAACTCTTGCATTCACCTCCCTAACAACCCCATCCATAAACAAATTAAACAACCATGGAGACATCATGCACCCCTGCCGCAAACTGACATTCACTGGGAACCAATCACTTTCCTCTCTTCCTACTCATATGCATGCCTCACATCGTTGATAAAAACTTTTCACTGCTTCTAGCAACTTACCTCCCACACCATATACTCTTAATACCTTCCACAGAGCATCTCTATCGACTCGATCATATGCCCTCTCCACATCCATAAATGCTACATATAAATCCATCTGTTTTTCTAAGTATGTCCCACATACATTCTTCAAAGCAAACACCTGATCCACACATCCTCTACCACTTCTGACACCACACTGCTCTTCCCCAATCTGATGCTCTGTACATGCCTTTAACCTCTCAATCAATACCCTACCACATAATTTCCCAGTAATACTCAATAAACTTATCTTTGTAATTTGAACACTCACCTTTATCCCCTTTGCCTTTGTACAATGGCACTATGCATGCATTCCACTAATCCTCAAGCACTTCACCATGAACCATACATACAATGAATATCCTTGCCAGCCAGTCAACAACACAGTCACCCCCTTTTTTGATAAATTCCACAGCAATACTATCCAATCCCGCTGCCTCACCAGCTTTCATCTTCCCCAAAGCTTTCACTACCTCTTCTTTGTTTACCAAACCATTCTCCCTGACCATCTCACTTCACACACCACCTCGACCAAAAGACCCTATATTTACCACTCTATCATCAAACACATTCAACAAACCTTCAAAATACTCATTCCATCTCCTCACTTCACCACTACTTGTTATTACCTCCCCATTAGCCCCTTCACTGATGTTCCCATTTGTTCTCTTGTCTTAAGCACTTTATTTACCTCCTTCCAAAACATCTTTTTATTCTCCCTAAAATTCAATGACACTCTCTCACCCCAACTCTCATTTGCCCTCTTTTTCACCTCTTGCACCTTTCTCTTGACCTCTTGCCTCTTTCTCTCTCTCCCAGTCATTCGCACTACTTCCCAGCAAAAATCGTCCAAACGCTTCTCTCTTCTCTTTCACTAACAATCCTACTTCTTCATACCACTACTCACTACCCTTTCTAATCTGCCCACCTCCCACCTTCCTCATGCCACAAGCATCTTTTGCGCAAGCCATCACTGCTTCCCTAAATACATCCCATTCCTCCCTCACTCCCCTTGTCATTTGCTCTCACCTTTTTCCATTCTGCACTTAATCTCTCCTGGTACTTTCTCACACAAGTCCCCTTTCCAAGCTCACTTACTCTCTTCACCCCAACATTCTCTCTTCTTTTCTGAAAACCTTTACAAATCTTCACCTTCGCCTCCACAAGATAATGATCAGACATCCCTCCAGTTGCCCCTCTCAACACATTAACATCCAAAAGTCTCTCTTTCATGCGCCTATCAATTAACACATAATCCAATAATGCTCTCTGACCGTCTCTCCTACTTACATACTACCTACCTACTTACATTCCCAATCACCAATCCCTTTTTCGCACACAAATCTACAAGCTCTTCACCATTTCCATTTACAACACTGAACACCCCATGTAGACCAATTATATCCTTAACTGCCACATTACTCACCTTTGCATTCAAATCACCCTCAATATAACCCGGTCATGTGCATCAAAGCTGCTAACACACTCACTCAGCTGCTCCCAAAACACTTGTCTCTCATGATCTTTCTTCTGATGACCAGGTGCATAGGCACCATTAATCACCCATCTCTCTCCATCCACTTTCAGTTTTACTCATATCAATCTAGAGTTTACTTTCTTACACTCTATCACATACTCCCACAACTCCTGCTTCAGGTGTAGTGCTACTCCTTCCTTTGCTCTTGTCCTCTCACCAACCCCTGACTTTACTCCCAAGACATTCCCAAACCACTCTTCCCCTTAACCCTTACATATAATATTTTTTTTTTTTTTTTTGCTTTGTCACTGTCTCCCATGTTTGCGAAGCTGGTGACTGAGTTTGGTAAAGTGTGTGAAAGAAGAAAGTTAAGAGTAAATGTGAATAAGAGCAAGGTTATTAGGTACAGTAGGGTTGAGGGTCAAGTCAATTGGGAGGTAAGTTTGAATGGAGAAAAACTGGAGGAAGTAAAGTGTTTTAGATATCTGGGAGTGGATCTGGCAGCAGATGGAACCATGGAAGCGATAGTGGATCATAGGGTGGGGGAGGGGGCGAAAATTCTGGGAGCCTTGAAGAATGTGTGGAAGTCGAGAACATTATCTCGGAAAGCAAAAATGGGTATGTTTGAAGGAATAGTGGTTCCAACAATGTTGTATGGTTGCGAGGCGTGGGCTATGGATAGAGTTGTGCGCAGGAGGATGGATGTGCTGGAAATGAGATGTTTGAGGACAATGTGTGGTGTGAGGTGGTTTGATCGAGTAAGTAACGTAAGAGTAAGAGAGATGTGTGGAAATAAAAAGAGCGTGGTTGAGAGAGCAGAAGAGTGTGTTTTGAAATGGTTTGGGCACATGGAGAGAATGAGTGAGGAAAGATTGACTAAGAGGATATATGTGTCGGAGGTGGAGGGAACGAGGAGAAGTGGGAGACCAAATTGGAGGTGGAAAGATGGAGTGAAAAAGATTTTGAGTGATCGGGGCCTAAACATGTAGGAGGGTGAAAGGCGTGCAAGGAATAGAGTGGATTGGAACGATGTGGTATAACGGGGTCGACGCGCTGTCAATGGATTGAATCAGGGCATGTGAAGCGTCTGGGGTAAACCATGGAAAGTTCTGTGGGGCCTGGATGTGGAAAGGGAGCTGTGGTTTCGGTGCATTATTACATGACAGCTAGAGACTGAGTGTGAATGAATGGGGCCTTTGTTGTCTTTTCCTAGCGCTACCTCGCACACATGAGGGGGGAGGGGGTTGTTATTCCATGTGTGGCGTGGTGGCGATGGGAATGAATAAAGGCAGACAGTATGAATTGTGTACATGTGTATATATGTATATGTCTGTGTGTGTATATATATGTGTACATTGAAATGTATAGGTATGTATATTTGCGTGTGTGGACGTGTATGTTTATACATGTGTATGTGGGTGGGTTGGGCCATTCTTTCGTCTGTTTCCTTGTGCTACCTCGCTAATGCGGGAGACAGCGACAAAGAAAAATAAATAAATATATATATATCCTAAGGACTCATGAATACACTTGAAGACTGCAGCATTTCCACAGCCTGCCGTGTCATACTCGACGATATCAGAAAATATTATATCAGATGAATTACAAAAACATACATAATTTTCTCTACATAATGGAAAGAACTAAAGATATGAATCTTTGATTACTAACACAAGATAAATCAAACACTAAGTCTGATGTTCATTGTGTTCAATACACAGTAGATGGTACTCAACAATATCTACTAAACACACAATCAACCCTTTCCTTAAAAGATTTACAGTTCACAGCTTAGCATCAAACTATCTTTATTTCACTGTGAAGTTTGGTTTACAAGGGGACAATTAACTGTAAGTGCCACTGCTGGGATACAAGTTTAGTTGCCATTTACACAATGGTGATTGTAGGGTATGCTATGTAGGGTTGTTACTTGTTAGTCCATAAAAGATAGGTCCTTTAGAGAGGTGCATACTATTTTAGAATGGTCTGGGTTTTATGTAATTAAGTCTAATGTAACAGGAAAGGATGATCTGGCATGTGTTTCTACATTCTATTAAGTGCACAAGAAACAGGGACACATGGAATTCTGTGGAGAATGAATAATAATGAAAAGATGTGACATGGTTATTATGGAAAGAATAGACATCAAGAAACTAACTGAATCAGGATACATGAATGGGGGGTTTGTAGTCAAATAGTAAAAAAATATTGAGGGTGCATGTAAATATGAGTGGATCCGGAGGGAGGAATCTTGATCTGCTGAGGAAGGAGGATATGGAAGAGGTTCAGCATAATCCATCACATATTTCCTTGTTTCACAAGACAAAGAGTTGAATACACTGCCTGAAAAACAACAAATATTATTCAACAATGAAATCCTAATATCCTAATTTTGACTTGTATTTCACAAATCCTTTTTCTCTTAAATATATTTCAAATACAGTACGAAGAGATGCTGATGAAATAACACACATACCCAAATATGAAAATTTGAATTTTATTACCAATGTCTTCACAATACTATAGTTAGATTTGATAAAAATCTTTCTTGATAAAAAAATAACAATAAGAAGGAAGTTTGCATCAAAGTTGGTTGGAGTGTTAACTCTCAGTCCAATCAAACCTTTATCATCTCAAAGAGTTCCCAGTACAAACAAATACAAAGGAATGCAAACAGCAACAGACCAATAGATCCTTTCACTAATAAATGATGCAACTGTCCGACTCTCACATGCTATAACTAAGCAGTGCATGCAACACTCTACTTATCAATATCCAAACAGTCATTTCCTATATTCAAGGCAGGATTGCAAAATGCTACTTGATATAAACATCAGTCACAATAATCCATCCTATTCAAGATTTTTGCATATTCATAAGGATGATACATTCTAATTTTTTCTTCATTGTTCACTTTACTAAGCTTTGTGAAAACCTTAATAATAGCAAAGACCTTTATTCTTATATTCTTGTTTGAACTTTTTTCTTTCACTTTTTTTATCATTTACTCCTTTTATAACCATTCTTAATTCAGTAACAAGAGTTTCCATTCATCCACAGCAAGTAAGAATAAAAAGTTATTGAAAGTCATCAACACGACTTGCAGGTTGTAAGATTCACTGGGCAAAGACAGGAAGCAAGCTTTCCCTTTACATTTTCAGCAATGGCCTTCTTTCAAGATAAGCACATCTTTTGTAAATCAATATTTTTCCAATTCCACTTCTATTTAGAAATCTTTGTATATTGTCCATTTTGTTACACTGCAATTATTTTGTTACTACCATTCACTGCAACCATCTTTCAATTATTTTGCTATTGATGTTCCATAATCAGTATTCCACTCATTTCATGTGGTCATTTTGAGCTGTGACATCTTTCCTCATATTGTACATTCATGTACGTATTTCCCATTTCAAAAGGCTTCTTTCCTATGATTACAGCAACACTATCATAAGTTACAAAGTAAAACACAAAGTTAATTCCACTGTAAAGTAAATATAAAGGCCAAAATCAAAATGATAATGCATAACTTGTGGAACAATACAAAAAAAGCCAAATAGTAAATAGTAACTTCTTGCCAAAGTCATGTCTTACATATAGTCTCTTTAAACATATGAACATATTTCTGGTACAGTTGAATGTCCAATTCATTCAAGAAAGAATGACGTGTTTCACTTACATCACTTCCTTGGATTGCTTAACCTCACAGTATCCATATATTTACATCTTATACAAGACATTCTTCAGAGCAGTTTTCCATGTATCCATCATCTGTTCATTACACAATACATTACATCTCACTTTATAAATATGATCACATAACTTATTCTTAACCCATTTTACCTAGCTTTAATAGTGCCAAAAAAAAATTTCCCACTTTTTTTTTTAAACAGAGCATCAGTAAATGGAACAACTCCAAGCTTCCACTAATCTGCACTGTACCATCATTTCTCACATTACCTGGAATCCCAGCCCTTGCCACATATCAGATATATTTTACATGCCCATGTAAAAATCCACATTGTTGGCTAGCTCCAACTTAATTATTTCATATGAATATGAGGAAATATATGCAAATTATTCTACAAAAACACTAAAACACACAAACCTGGAAACCAACAGGCACTATTTTCAACCATGATTTAGTATCAAAATCAAACCAGACTAATTATTAGTGAGCATGAACACTGTAGCCAGCTGAAAAAGACATCTGCACATCCTAATTTTCCCAATACTTTAAAATAAAACACATCCTTACCCTCTTTAACTTTAGTACTACTTAACTATGAGTAAAGCTTTTTTAACAATAGTGGCATAATTTGTTAATAAAAACTTAACTACTGAAACAAGCTCAAAATGATCAGTAAGATGTAATATTACCAAATCATGTAAATAATATATCAACTAGTAATTCACATCTTTCTATTTTACTAACGTATACACACTTCTCATTAAGGTAATGTCTTCATGTAAGTGGCAAATTACATTACAATACTTTCAGTCTGTCAAGTGGTAGTGCTGTTAAGAGTTTCTCTTGTTCTGTGTCACCAAGTATAAACTATGTAATACATCCCTAAGGCTGTTTATTACTTATATTGTCAACATGACAAAAATGACTATACAATCCACATTTCAGATTAATGAACAGAGGTCTGGACACACATCACTATGCATAACAGGGAAAAAAGGTACTCCTGTCAACTTAATGTCTGACTTCACTTTATAGGTTTCATCACACAATTCTCAACCCTGTGGACGAACAATGCTTTCCAAGATGGAAAGATACTATATTTACAGTGGTGGCTTGTAGAGCTGACACACAAACAATGGATGATGAAGTTGAAAAGGATGAACAAATGATTGGATTGAAACAGCCACACTTAACAACAGTGGATGAGCAGTTTGGCAACCTAAGGAGCCTACTGTGATTCATACTCTTAGAGTGATCCACATATACAGGCAAGAATTCTTATGAACAATGCCATTCTTCAAAGATGGAACAATTCATAAGGCAAAAATTAATTCCCTGTTTATGGAGGTGATCTCTGCCAAATGAAATATATCCTTACACTGATAGCAGAGTTCATTCAGAGAAAAATACCTCCCAAGTAACACAAGTCTTCCTCCTTGCTGATTACTCATTCTGTGGAAGACAGAGACTGGAAAATGAGAAGAACTTGAGTAAGTGCTGTAGTTAAGGAGAACGTCCTCTTGAAAGGAGTATATTTCTTCAGAGGACCTTTGTCCTTAAAAGGTGGACTGAAAAGCAAAGTATAAACTTCACTGAGGGACTTTTTGGTTCAAGGGAAAGAAGCAATCTCTCTTGATACAATTCTGTAAAACAGACTGTTACTTCCATCTGGCATAAAGGTCCCACTCACAGAGGAATGATTCACAGACAGAATTCGATCAACCCAGTTGTCTGTCACTCAGCTCATGACTATGGCGTTCAGGTCACATGATGTGAGTTGAGAAATGTTTTTGTATACTAGTGACCTTACACCAGCTGCCTGCACTAGCTTTGTGGCACTAACACCCAGATGGCGTCACTTGAACTTAGTAGCACCAGCAACTAAGAACACACCACAAGCGACGAGATAATAAGTTTTGTGGCACATGTGATTGTCTCTGCACTAAACAGCTGCACCATTGGTCAGGAACATATGGGATGATGGAGATTCAGACTCCCTCCCTGAGGATAAGAAATAAATCAATGAGTGGATTTCAAAAATATTATGCAAACATATTCATTTATAGTGCCCTCCATGATTCAACATCATTCCATCATGTACTCCCTGAACACTCTGGGTTGCTGTAAGAAATCATAACAAAAATTAGGGACCCATCTAAGTGATGGCATTGCATGTATGTAAATAATTACACTATGTAAGATATTACTATAGGAATTACTACAGCATACATGTAATGATACTGTAAGTTTGTAAGTTAAAAAACTGAATGGTGCTGGAATAGCTTAATCTTACCAAAATGAGTAATTCCAGTAAGCATGACTAGAGTCAAAAATGATTCAACAAAGTTTAATATCAGACTCTATAATGATAGATGAATGAATAAGCAATTCACTTCCTTCTTGCAATATATGACCAAGAAAGGAAAATAACTCTGACAAAGTTTGATCTTTAAAATGAAACAAAAACTAACAGAGCTAGTACACAGGTGCTAATATGCAGTATGAATGTAAATTTCAACTACCTTTTCATACTTGGGCTAATGTTTAACAAATTGAGCAGTCTCTGTAAGTTTAATAAAAATTCATTATAATTTAGTGCTGCTGATCATTAAAAAGTAGTTTAGGACCTGCTGGAACGTGCTTTTGCCATCCAGACATTAATGACCGTTTCTAATCTTATGCTCCACTCTTCAGCATCTTACCATTCCAAAAGATATTATATCTGATTTCCCATTTTTCATAAGCATTATCATTCTCTTTATCTACTCCTCAATATCAGGATACACTATACTGAAGCCACTTTCTTCTAATCCAGGCCAATTTTACTGCACCATTCAGCTGGCCATTTAATGAACACTGTCATTTTCACATTTATTACTTACATGGTTATAAGCTGAGTATGATGGTGTTGGATTTTTTTTTTAATACCATTCCCCATTTCCCGCATTAGCAAGATAGAACTAAGAACAGAGGACTGAGCCTTTGAGGGAATATCCTCACCTTGCCCCCTTCTCTGTTCCTTCTTTTGGAAAACTAAAAAAACAAGAGGGGAGGATTTCCAGTCCCCCGCTCCATGTGTTGGATATATAACATAAATTACAATGAAGCTCATCTACATGGTAAAGTAATATAAAGGGTTCCTTGCAATCTTATTGACTAATGCCAAGCTTGATATCTGTATGATTCACTCATGACAACTTTGAGCTAATATGTTACTAATCCCAGAGCATCAACCACCATCTTACAACTTCACTCCCACTGTACATGTACCACATGCCATGAAAAAGCCTACAAATGCCCTAACTTTTTCTGACATCTTATATCATGCTATGCCTCTTACTTATTGAATCCCCATTACATGTTCAACATCACAAGAAACTAATGAAGTATGCAAAAGGATTATAACATCCATGAGAAAGTTTAACCATGCATAAAAACTCATTTATACAGGGTGCAATTATACATATTGTACAATTTTCAAAATAAAACTTTAGGAACATATTATGCTGAAGTGTAACATGGACTGTATATCTAATAAGTACCCTTCAATGTATACGATAATTACATGTAGCAATATGTCTTCATTACGACCAGCACGTAGAAAGGAATATGTTAAAATAAATAATTATATTGCATTTGAACAATTAAGTCACAATGCAGAAAATTGAGGTTGTGAGCAGGGTAGCTAATAGCAAGAAACAAATATATCATACTTGACTGCATTTTCCAGCTTCATCGAGGTAGCACCAGGAAACAGACAAAGAATGGACCATCCACTCATATACACATATATATATATATATATACATAAACGCCCATACACGCACATACACATACATATACATACACATACATATACATATATACACATGTATAGACATATACATACATATACAAACATGTACATAGTCATACTTGCTTGCCTTCATCCATTCCTGGCACTACCCCATCCCACAGGAAACAGCATTGCTAACCCCTGCTTCAGCGACATAGCACCAGGAAAACAGACAAAAAAGGCCACATTCATTCAAACTCGATCCTTACCTGTCATGTGTAATGCACTGAAACCACACCTCCCTATCCATATCCAGGCCCCATAGATCTTTCCAAAGTTTAGCCCAGATGTTTCACATGCCCTAGTTCAGTCCATTGACAGCATGTGCTTATTTAAGATGAATCTTTCTCAAAGGTTACTACATAACCTCATCACTAATGTTATCTTAATATTATTTTTCTTTGCAAACATCTTCATTCTGCTGCTTCATGCTAAGATTATCAGAGGAAGGCTTAACCCATCATGCTAAGAATCTCACAGAATTGCAGTATCACTACCAGCAAGTGCAGTGTAAAGAATGTAAATAAGCGTGCTCTACACACAACGCCATCTGTGGCCGCCCAGTAAACTAGTCTGGTTGCCACAGTAATTTCAAGTTCCCTCACGTAATTTTGTCCGGACTAAAGGAGGCGCCGAACCATCAGTTGCTGGAAATTTGGTGGTGTACCTGTACTTGAAAGCTATTCTAATATCTAACAGCTTTGCCATTCTCCTATTGAGACACTCGTCACAGGTTATAGACAGTCAATTCCCAAGTCCCTCTCACAAAGATTCCTGCAGCTTATTTTCTGCTTGATAACAGTCATAGTGACCTTTTATTACTTACATTTGCTTGGGTTGAATTTCACTAAATATGTATCAAAACAACTTTGGAGTCTGTCTAGGTCCATTTATAAACTGATGCAATCCTACTCACTTTTTACTTTCCTCATGATATTTGCATGAACTACAAGCATATTCAGGCAGGAATCCATACCATCTGGCAAGTCATCATAAATCAAAAGAGTAATGATCCTGAAACAGAGCACTGTGGTACTTCACTGATCTCATATTTGGAGAAGGCTCCTCTGAAATGTGTCCTTTGTTCCTTTCCACTAAGATAATCTTTTATCCATCAAAGGAGTTGCTCCCTTATTTCTGCCTTGTCTATTTCTTTTGCTGCCAACTTCTTGGCAGTACTAAACATGTTCTTGATACTTCCCTCCATTCCTTTACTTCATTACTGGGTCACCTGTGTCGAATGACAGCCACTCAGAGATCACTTTCTTCTTTTTGCGTCGTTTTTTGTCCATCCATCCATTCATCTACTGTTGGGGGTCATAACTTCATCTTAACCATGGTCACAATGTGAAAACTCTAAACCTGATACATATCCCATGAAAATGTAAATGCTTTTTTTCCTAGCATCTAGAGAACTGAAAGGCATAAAAACCAATATTCAAGTCTGGACTGACTGAGTTATGCCACTTAAAATAGGTTTAACCAGTGACTGAATCCATAAAGAAAATTCAACCTTCAGCCATAAACTTATACAGTTAATTCCGAGTATCTACAGAATTGATTAAGAATATATGGTGTGGGAGGCAAGTTGTTAGAAGCAGTGAAAAGTTTTTATCGAGGATGTAAGGCATGTGTACGTGTAGGAAAAGAGGAAAGTGATTGGTTCTCAGTGAATGTAGGTTTGCGGCAGGGGTGTGTGATGTCTCCATGGTTGTTTAATTTGTTTATGGATGGGGTTGTTAGGGAGGTGAATGCAAGAGTTTTGGAAAGAGGGGCAAGTATGAAGTCTGTTGGGGATGAGAGAGCTTGGGAAGTGAGTCAGTTGTTGTTCGCTGATGATACAGCGCTGGTGGCTGATTCATGTGAGAAACTGCAGAAGCTGGTGACTGAGTTTGGTAAAGTGTGTGAAAGAAGAAAGTTAAGAGTAAATGTGAATAAGAGCAAGGTTATTAGGTACAGTAGGGTTGAGGGTCGAGTCAATTGGGAGGTGAGTTTGAATGGAGAAAAACTGGAGGAAGTGAAGTGTTTTAGATATCTGGGAGTGGATCTGGCAGCGGATGGAACCATGGAAGCGGAAGTGGATCATAGGGTGGGGGAGGGGGCGAAAATTCTGGGAGCCTTGAAGAATGTGTGGAAGTCGAGAACATTATCTCGGAAAGCAAAAATGGGTATGTTTGAAGAAATAGTGGTTCCAACAATGTTGTATGGTTGCGAGGCGTGGGCTATGGATAGAGTTGTGCGCAGGAGGATGGATGTGCTGGAAATGAGATGTTTGAGGACAATGTGTGGTGTGAGGTGGTTTGATCGAGTAAGTAACGTAAGGGCAAGAGAGATGTGTGGAAATAAAAAGAGCGTGGTTGAGAGAGCAGAAGAGGGTGTTTTGAAATGGTTTGGGCACATGGAGAGAATGAGTGAGGAAAGATTGGCCAAGAGGATATATGTGTCGGAGGTGGAGGGAACGAGGAGAAGAGGGAGACCAAATTGGAGGTGGAAAGATGGAGTGAAAAAGATTTTGTGTGATCGGGGCCTGAACATGCAGGAGGGTGAAAGGAGGGCAAGGAATAGAGTGAATTGGAGCGATGTGGTATACCGGGGTTGACGTGCTGTCAGTGGATTGAAGCAAGGCATGTGAAGCGTCTGGGGTAAACCATGGAAAGCTGTGTAGGTATGTATATTTGCGTGTGTGGACGTATGTATATACATGTGTATGGGATGGGTTGGGCCATTTCTTTCGTCTGTTTCCTTGCGCTACCTCGCAAACGCGGGAGACAGCGACAAAGCAAAAAAAAAAAAATAAATAAAAAAAAAATAAAATAAAAAAATGACCCAAAATTCCAGTTTGATCTTTCTGTCATTTATAAAAAGGTTTAACCTGAAATTTGACCTAGCTGATAACTTGAAAAAGTCCCATATTTAGCCGTGAAATGTCATTCAAATATTGCTGTTATCTTCCAACTAATATTTCCACCAATTCTCGTTTCACTACCAATGAATAAGCTGCGCTGTATGTGACACAAGTGTTCTATTCTACTCTTCATATTTCCTGTCATGGACAACACTGGAAGGAAAGCTGACCATAATCTAAGTCTACTTGACTCAGCTGATGTGAAGTGTATACATCTTTTTATGAGGACAAATTAATAATTTCCACTGTATAAATGATATATCTAATATAACAAAACAAACACTAAATATGCAATTACTGAGATGCCCAAAAACGATAGAAAGATAAAATCCTACTATGTGGTGTCCGCTTTTCTTGGACTTTTTATTGTGACAGACTGAAAAACACGGGATACCATAGCAAGAACATCTTATCTATACCTGGCTCCAGTAGGAAATCAATGGTGCTTGAACTAAAGAACCAGCTTGCATTTTCTAAAAGCAGCATGAGTCATAACATTTGGTATTCTCAAAAGATTTAAAACTGAATTTACATCTTACCATTGGAGCTGGCACTAGTGCCATTCTGTGTTGATGATGACCCCCGGTACTGTGGTGCTGGTCCCCATATCCGAACAGTGGAATCATCTGACACAGATGCAACCATGGCAGGGTATCGTGGATTCCATGTTACGCAATTAACTGTCCGGGTATGTCCGACAAGGGTAACAACAGGCAATTCTCTCCGATGATGCCATATGTACACCTTATTATCTAAAATATGAATAAAAAAAATCATGTAAAACAAAATACAGAATAATCACTAATTATACTACATTTTGACATTATCATTCACTGAGAAAAATAACTTCTCATTCATCAAAAAAATAATACATCAGTTCCGGACATGAAAGATTTGTGTCTGCAACTTTACAGATTCACGTCATATATGTTAAAGGCTCTTCTACCTTTCAGATTCACGAGTTAGATAACCATTAAAAATGGAAGCAAAGCAACAACGCACTATCAACCTACTGACTGACTCATGCTCATGACTCAATTTCCAAAACTTAAACTTAAACATCTACACAACCCTTGAAACTCTCCTAAGCTCCATAAGTTCAGTGGCCCTTAAGTTTTTTAATGTGCTTGAGGCCAAAAATACATATTAGGTGTGGACAGGATGGCAGTTCTATGTAGCATGCGACTACATGCAAGTTTCATAGATACAAAAATCAAATTTTGAAAACATTTTGCATATTCAAAACTCCTTCCAAGACTTTCCCACTAAAGTACATCAACTTTTCAACTATGGAAGAGAGCATGCCAACTACTAGATGGTATCCTTGTTTGCTCTGATCTAAGTGGCATATGTTATCCTCATCACTCCATAATGCTTGGAACCAAGTCATTTCCTGATCTAAGAATTTTCTGGATTATAAATGATTTCAGACTACATAACTAAAAGTTTACGTTAACTACAAAACACTACAGGTGTAAGTAAATAAACATGTATATTTCTAAATACTTGACTGCCACTTCCTTCATTAGCAATGTAGCCCCAGAAACAGAAGAAAGGCCATATTTGCTCACACCCATTCTCTAGTTAACATACACAATGCATCGAAACCACAGCTCCCTGTCGACAACCAGACCCCACAGACCTTTCAGTGGCTTACCCCAGCCACTTCACATACCCTAAATCAGTCTGCATTGTTCCAATTCACTCTATCCTGTGCATGCCTTTCACCCTCCTTCATGTTCATGCCCTGTTCATTCGAAATCTTTTTCAATCCATTCTTCCATCTCCACTTCTGACGCATAGTATATCCTCTTTGTTAATTTTTCTCTCATTCTCTCCATCCTCTTTGTAAATCTTTTCTCATTCATTCTCTCCATCTGTCCAAACTAGTTCTACACAGCCTCTTTAGCTCTCTCAAATATACACTTTTCATTACCACACCTCTCTCTTACCCTTTTGATACATATTTAATCAAACCACCTCAAATCAAGTACTCACCTCAAACATTTCATTTCCAACACATCCACCCTCTTCCATACATCCTCATCTAGAGCCCATGCCTCACATCCATAAAATATTGCTGGGATTACTATACCTTCAAACATATCTATTTTTGCCCTGCCTAGATAATGATCTCTCCACACATTATTCTGTGCTCCCACAACCTTTGCTCCCTCACCCACACTATCACTCACCTCCACTTCCATGGCTCCATTCACTACCATGTCCACTCCCAGATATCTAAAACACTTTAATTCCTACAATTTTCTCCATACAAACTAACATCCCAACTAACCTGTCCCTCAACCCTGCTAAACCTAATAATCTTGCATTTATTCACATCTATACTCAACTTCCTCCTTTCACACACTCTTCCAAACTCAGTCACTCAAATCTGCTACCAGTGCTGTATTATCACTAAAGAACAACTGACTCACTTCTTTTTAGTACTTTGGGAGCAGAAACATGGACAGTGTATGTGCGAGTAAACCAAGACTCACATTTATTTCCCTCACTATCCCATCCATACACCCAGCCGCAGACCAACCTTCACTTCGATCTTTTCACTCTCCTCTCTTCCTATTTGTACACACACCTTATACCTTTCATAAAAACTTCTCACTGCTTATAGCAGCTTTCATCATACACCAAACATTCTTAAGACCTTTCACAACAAGGTATCTCTATCAACCCCTCTTGTATACTTTCTCAAGATCTATAAATGCCACATACAAATCCATCTATGCTCTAGGTATTTCTCACACACATTTTTCAAAGTAAACACCTGATCCATGCATCCTCTATCACTTCTGAAATCACACTTTTCTTTCCCAGTCTAATGCTCTGTACATGCCTTCACCTCACCATAAAGTATACATTCACTAAGAATCCTAAGTAAACTATCAACAAGTCATCCCCTTTCTTAATAAATTCAACAGCAATACCAGCCATTCCAGCCACCTTACCACATTTCATTCTATGTAGGTTTTTTCCACCTTTTCTCTTCTCAGAATCTCTCTCCATCTGCTACCCTGCCATCAAACACATTCAACAGTCCTTCCAAATATTCACTTCATCACTACCTATATCACATCCCTTTTGTCCCCTTCATTGATGTTCCTATTTATCTTGTTTTTTGCTCATTATCTACCTCCTTCCAAAACATCTCCATATTCTCCCTGAAGTTTACTGATATTCAATCATTTGCTATCTTGTCTACCCCTGCACCTTCCTTTTGAACTCCAGCTGCTTTCTTATATAAATCCCCCAATCATTTGCACTCCTTCCCTGTAAGTAGCACCCATATGCCTCCTTTTTCTCTTTCACTGCCAACTTTACTTCATCCCAACACTCACTACCCTTTTTAATCTGCCCACATCCCACTTTTTACATGCCATATGCATCTTCTGCACATTCCAGTACTATTTATCTATTTTATTATACTTTGTTGCTGTCTCCCGCATTAGTGAGGTAGCGCAAGGAAACAGACAATATTGTTTCCTCTTTTCCTAAAACCTCCACAAAATAGTGATCAGACATCCACAAGTTCTCTTTTACACATCTATCAATCAATATGTAATCTGACATTCCCAGCAAACCATCTTTCCTAAACACAGATATTCCCAGGAACCAATCCTATTTCAATACACAACAACAAATGCTGTTCACCATTTCCATTAATAATACTGAATACCCCATGCCCCCAATTATATCCTTAACTGCCACATTACTCACATTTGCATTCAAACCACACATCATTAATATCCGGTCTCTTCCATCAAGACTGGTGACAAACTCACTCAGTTGCTCCCAAAACACTTACCTCTAATGATCTTCCTTCTCATGGCCAGGTGCATAAACAACAATAATCACCCATCTGCCATCTACTTTCATTTTTACCTATATCAGTCTACACTTCACTTCCTTACACTCTTTCACACTCTTCCACAACTCCATCATCAAGAGCAGTACTACACTTTCCTTAACTCAAGCCTTTTCATCAACCCCTAAAATTACTTGTAGAATATTTCCATACCTCAATGACTTCCTCCATATTTTTTGAAGAAGGGGTCTGTTCCAGAACAATAGCAAAGTAGGATGCTGATGGTTTCAATAAGAATTCTTAAAAAAGCTGAATGTGGCCTATGGAAACTCAATATAGCCTGTAACATGGTAACTAAGGGTTTTGTTTTATCAAAGGACCTGTTCATACAATAACAGAGAGAGCTAAGATGATGAGGGCATGCAAAAATTTGTGTGGTAGGAGTGCATTTATAAAGGAATAACCCAACACTAACATACAACTGAATAACGAAATAATGTAATAAAAGTACTGAAATAAATCTAGATTTGCAGATATATCACAGGCATGGAGTTTGATGCATTTTCTTTAATGTAAGTTCCTCCTATAAAGCCCATTGTAATGTACAGGATACTGATACAAAACTTAGACATATAAATATTTCTTTAAGATGAATAGTGCAAAAGTGTCTGTTAGACTTACCTTCACTTCCAGATGCAACGAAGTCCTGGTTATCACCACCAAAGCATGAGTGTATTGTATAGTGACCCTGGGTAAGGCCTCGAAACTTCCGGACTAAAGTTCGATTGCGTAGGTCCCATAAGTGAACTCCCTGATTAGCCACATTAAGTAAGGCATAGTTGCCTGTGTTGTCCAGGGTGAAGGACATGATGCTATGGTCCTCTTGAATGCTGTACAGAAGTACCAGTTCATGAGAAAACAAAGACACAAATCCTATAATCACAAACCACAATCTTCATGATGTGCTACTTGATTATGCATTACTCTGCACAGCAGGTAATCTTTGTTACTGCTAACAGCAACATGCATTTCATTCAACTGAAACTACTACTCAGTAAAGTACGTGTATAACAAAGTAAGTACATGTATATTCTGACATCATACATAATAATGAAGAATGAATCATCCCTATTTCAAATATGCTGGAAAATTACATGGAAATGCTTCAATACAATATGCAGTTATTAATGAACCATGATTGCAGCTTGAATACAATAAAGAAATTTTTCAATTAAAAACCAATACGGCACATTCTTCAAAAATGATAAACCATTATTATCAACACAAATCAATTAACAATCAAAATAAATCAATCCAACTACATTTGGCATACCTTTTCTGACATACAAAGCAGTATGTCTTGCATGCAAGGAAAGTCATTACACATTACCTTACATTTTTATACATGAACATCTCTTTAACATTCATTCCTTCACTAAGTCTCCTCTACACTAAGTCTCTTCCCCACAATTACATATCCTCTTTCTTTCTTCCTGTATCCATTCTATTCATATAGCCACACAAACTTTAAATTTCAATATCTATTAACCACTCTTTTCACAATCCTAATCTTCCTTCCATTTCTTTATTTCTCATTCCATCTACTTCATTTCTACATCTTTTTAAAAATGTTTTCATTTCTTTCTTTCTTTTTCTTTTAAACTATTAGCCATTTCCCGCGTTAGCGAGGTAGCGTTAAGAACAGAGGACTGGGCCTTTTTTGGAATATCCTCACCTGGCCCCCTCTGTTCCTTCTTTTGGGAAAAAAAAAAAACGAGAGGGGAGGATTTCCAGCCCCCCGCTCCCTCCCCTTTTAGTCGCCTTCTACGACACGCAGGGAATACGTGGGAAAGTTTTCATTTCTATGATTCAGATAACTTTCAAAGCAATAAGCTGAATTTTTCCTGTTTCAGGAAATGATGATGTTAAACATTAATTCTTATTTTTCTATATTCTTAATTAAACTTATCCGCTGTCTCCCGAATTTGTGAGGCAGCACACGGAAACAGACGGAAGAATGGCCCAACCCACTCACACACACGAGTATATGCATAAACGCCCACACACGTACATATACATACCTATACATTCAACATATAAATACATATACATACACAGACATAAACATATATGCACATGTACACACTCATACTTGCAGCCTCCATCAATTCCCATCGCCTCCCTGCCACACGAGACGGCACCCCCTCCCAACTTGCACGCGTGAGGTAGAGCTAGGAAAAGACAACAAAGGCCACATTTGTTCACACTCAGTCTACAGCTGCCATGTGTAATGCACCAAAACCACGGCTCCCTTTCCACGTCCAGGCCCCACAAAACTTTCCAATGTTTACCCCAGACGCTTCACATGCCCTGGTTCAATCCATTGACAGCATGTCGACCCCGGTATACCACATCGTTCCAATTCACTCTATTCCTTGCACACCTTTCACCCTCCTGTATCTTCAGGCCCCGATTGCTCAAAATCTTTTTCACTCCATCCTTCCACCTCCAATTTGGTCTCCCACTTCTCGTTCCCTTCACCTCTGACACATATATCCTCTTTGTCAATCTTTCCTCACTCATTCTCTCCATGAGGCCAAACCATTTCAACACACTCTCTTCCGCTTTCTCAACCACACTTTTCATTATCACACATCTCTCTTACCCTTTCATTACTTACTCGATCAAACCACCACACACCACAAACCTCAAACACCACCGCAAACATTTCATTTCCAATACATCCACCCTCCTCCACACAAACCTATCCACAGCCCATGCTCACAACCATATAACATTGTTGGAACCACTATTCCTTCAAACATATCCATTTTTGCTCTTCGAGATAACGTTCTCACCTTCCACACATTCTTCAACACTCCCAGTACCTTCACCCCCTACCCAACCTGTGACTCACTTCTGCTTCCATGGTTCCATCCACTGCTAAATCCACTCCCAGATATCTAAAACACTTCACTTCCTCCAGTTTTTCTCCATTCAAACTTACCTCCCAATGTACTTGTCCCTCAACCCTACTGAACCTAATAACCTTGCTCTTATTCACATTTACTCTCAGCTTTCTTCTTACACACACTTTACCAAAGTCTGTCATCAACTTCTGCAGTTTCTCACCTGAATCAGCAACTAGCGCTATATCATCAGCGAACAACAACTGACTCACTTCCCAAGCCCTCTCGTCCACAATAGACTGCATACTTGTCCCTCTCTCCAAAATTCTTGCATTCACCTCCCTAACAACTCCATCCATAAACAAATCAAATAACCATGGAGACATCACGCACCCCTGCATGATGTCACACTGGTTGTTTAATTCAATACTAAGTTACATTAACATTATCTACAGTATGACATTATCTACAGCATGACTACCATAAATATTTGGCATAAGTTGAATGTTTTCCCCTATAATCAGTTTAAAAGGAGACAATGTACCACCGTGATCAAATACAACTGATTAATTATTGACTGATTAATTACTGACTGATTAAATAATGACTGATTAATTATGTCTAAAAGTATGTATAAAATGTCAAGTAAACACAAAAGAGAAATTATTAAAATTACTTTTACTTACATATTATGGTCCTGTGGCTCATCAAAGACGTACCCTCTAATACGATGATGGGTATCTGACGCAAGGACAGTTTTCCCATCATTCTGTATTGCCAGGCACTGTACTCTTACCCCTTCCCAGGAGTCAAGAATGTGACCTTCTAAATCACACTGATAAAACTGCCCTCGCATTCCACCACAAACAAATTTCCGTGAGTCCTATGAAAAACATGAAATGTTTGGTGAAAATGTTAAAACGCTAAAAATGTGTGAAAATTACAAATATTTTATCACATTTCATTATGACTTTTACAACTATTCTAAATATCTGAGGTGTAAAGCCTTGAAAAGATTCATAAATACAGTTCAAACAAATGAAGCAACTTGAGATTGATTCTCAAGTTAAAGAAAACAACAGATGCAGCACCTTATGCCAAGCAGCACAAGTGAGGGAATCATCTGGAGAATTAGACACCTTGCATATCTGATCACCACGCTCAGTATCCCAAACCTGTAAAATGCAAAATAATGTTTCATGTTTACTTTTTTTTTGTAAAGGAATACAAAGGAATTCAAATAGCAACAGACCATTTGGCCCTTTTAAGGCTGTTTGTGATAGTGAAAGGTATCAAAAACTCACAAAGTGCAGAAAAAGCAAAAAGGCAAACAGATGTTTCACAGAGAAAAACCTGCAAACTTTTCACGTAACTAAGGATGAGCAAATAATGTCAGTCAAAGACTTGAAGCAAAATATTCATGAAGTCTATTCTTAAACATATCTATGGTACTGGTTTCAAATGATTTAACAGGTGAATCATTCCATATGTTCACAATTCTGTTGAAAAAAAATACTTCACCTCAATGAAGGTAAACATTTGCCAATGAGTTTCTATCCATTTATACAAATGGATTCAACTGAATCAACCCTCATGTAGCTTGTTACATTGAGATTATCAAAATGTATAATAATTTTAGATATCTGTATTAGATTAACTCTTAAGTTTTCCTTTCTTAGCTAAATAAACCTAAGTCACTTACTTTGCTTTTGCAGGATTTAATTCTCTTTCCAGGAGGAATCCTGGTAATTCTACACAGTATTCCTTCTGTTCAGTGTCATTTTTCAAGAAGTGTGACCAAAACTAAACACAATATTCAAGTTAGAGATGCACCAATGAATTGGAAAGAGTGAGGATGAATTCCCGAGACTTAAATTCAAAAGCCTTACCTATGAACCCAAAAATTTTGTTTGTCCTTTTTACTGCTTCTGTGTACTGCTTACTTGGCTTTAGGACACAAGAGATTACTAAATCCATGTCTTTTTCACCATTCAATGCTTTCTTTCCCGTATTTTCTACATATACGGGAAACTTTATACTTATCAATATCAAAATTCATTTACCACCTCCGAGCCCAGTCCATCAGTTAGTCTATGTCAGTTTGGGGAAAGCAACAGCCAGCATAACAATTTTCTCTGGGCATCCATCAGACACAGATTGTAATTGTATAGTCACTAAATTATCATTCTTATGCATATCCGTTATAATACCTATTTCTATCAAGAAAAAGCAGAAGTAGAGATCACAATGGATATCAAGAACTTTTCTGTAGCCATGGTTTTACCCAAAACCTTTTTGTTTTCTTCTTTTTCCTTTTCAACTCCCTGTACACACTCAGGCAGTTTAATGTGGCAAAGTCAATAGGAATTGTTCAGGCTCCATCACAGCAGGCTGTTTGTCTATAACAAAATTGCTGGGTTGGGACAGTGGTTCTCACTGCAGTGTGAACAGAATAGATGGGTGGGAGAAATCCATCCCACAGAAAACTGAGTATTTCATTGGTATCTATGTTTAATGTAAACGCACCTCTATGTGCGACAAGGATATTGTACATATGTGAACAGAATGCCAGAAGTCACGAGTGGTTGAAGTAGAAAGATAAGATGGCTACCTGGGTCAGCATGACAACCTCTGAATGTTCAGGCCCCAATACCTCAAAGCCTCTTCTACTTCCACCTCCTCCTCAGTTTCCCTCTTCACCTGGCTCCCTTCATTTCTGACAAAGATTCTCACTGTCAGTCCATCTTTTATCACCCTATCTACAAACTCAAATGATTCCAGCATGCCTGGGTTAGCAATGTAAACCAGACAGCTCTCAAAAACACACCTCTCTCCAAAACTGCTGTTTCTCAAATGATTAATCTGCTCTGTTGTATGTATCATCCTCAGACATTTAACATCCAACAAATCTACCAACCTGTCTCATTCTATGTGCCATCCTCAGGCATTTAATATCCAGCATATCTACCTACTTCTTTTTCTTAACCTTGAGACAGTACATCAAGAATACTATACCTTAACATTTGCCCTTATAAACAGTGGCCTTTCTTCCATGCACTCCTTGACACATCTAGGACCTTACAGCCCTATCCTTAACCATGTGACTCACTTCAGCCCTCAGTGCTCCATCTACTGGTATGTCTACTTCCAGGTATCTAAAGTACTCGACTCTCCCTAGGTACTTCCCATATTTCATCCCCCCCACTGCTGCCACACCTCATTATCTTACTTTTGTTCGCATTTACTTTCAACTTTCTCCAACTATAAAATTTTCTAAACTCCCTCACCAACTGTTAGAGTTTCTCTTGGATGTCTACCACAAGACTAGTGTAAGGAAGTGCCAATTCCCTACAAGAAAATCTATGGTACAATTGCATCGTACAGGATATCCATCATTGGCTGAGAATAAATAAAAGTAGCAATCTCATCAAGTAATATACATGCAACTTTGGTAAAGGAAAACTAATGAGAGGAAACTAATGTTTAGAGTACTGCTGTAGACAAAGGGTGAACATAACAAAACCCCTATTCATCAGGCAGAGATATAATAAAATACTAAAAGTGAACATTCTATATACCACATCCAACCACTGAGTTGTGGATTTTCCAATGAAAAATGACATGCTTATTTATGTAATAATTTACCAGACAACTAGCCTTTGAACATATTACCTGTTCAGTGAAAATTAAAAACTATTCAACAATGCCAGTCAACAAAAACAACCTGCTTTTATGTATTCTGTTACTCCCATTTTGTGCCAGCCTGACTTGTGATAAATTTGACAACTCACCACAAGTTCTGCAGCTTCTTCTTGTAAACACACAATAAGCTTGGAGCTATCTGGACTCCAGGCAAGATAAACAACACCATATGAGTGACCATCTAAGGTGAAGCGTCTGGTAACTGTTAAAGACTCCTGTGAAAAAAAATAATTAATCGAAGATATGCTACAAATATATGAAACCCTCTGTATGCATAACACTCAATTATTTCTATAACTACATTTTTTAAGCCTAAACATACAACCTTCTTGCACAGAGACTAGGCTCTGACCTCATGCAAGCTGCAATTGCTGATGTCAGACATATTCCTGAAATCATACAAATGGTGACTAAAAGAGAGGTTGGAAATTAGGGACCTATTTCAATAAAATATTACCCACAATGAAGCTGCATATGGCCTTAGACATTAGTGATGTAAAGACCCTCAGTGAATATTTGAATTTAAGATTTGTAGCTTTCAATAAGTAAACATCATATCAGAGTTAATAAAGATGGTAAATTATATTCTGCACCTAGCATGCTCAACTGAAGAAACATGTTGACTAATCTGTCATTTCAAACGTGGACCCAACTAACTTCATGAATTAAGCTGCCTAAAGAGAATGATCATACCATACTTAAGTGATTTTTCTAAACAGCCAGAATACATGACTGACAAAAGCACCTCCTGATGGCCTCACAATAAGCATGTGAGGCAGCTGCTTGCTAAGTACTGCATGGTCTAGCTAGTGGTGTGGGAACACAAGAAGCTAGCTCTTGGGAACAAAAACCAAAGTAATACTTATAGAAAAGGGAAAGTGAAGCAACACTCTGGAGTAAGGCAAGGGGGTCAAGGCTGGAAGGTAGCTTTAGACAGTTCATAAGTCAGACTACTTTCAACTCAACTCTGTCAAGTAAGGATGCAGAGCTAGAACCACCCCAAATGTGATAGCAGTACTCCATACAATGACAAATCAATCCCTTTTATAAATGGAGCAACTGCTCAGAAGAAAAGAATTTTCGACATCTAAACAAGACACCCAGTTTCCAAAAGGCAGACTTAGCTATCCCATAATGTGAGGTTTCCAAGAAAGAGTGGATGTTACAGTAATGCTAAGTATGTTCATAGAATCAAGAGGTGGAATTACAGAAACATCAAAAGGCAGAAGTGGGTTGTGAGGAGTTTTCAATAAAGATGGGTAGAAATTGGGTCTTGGAGGCATTAAACTTAAGAAGATTTGTACCCCACTCAGATATCCTGTCCAAATCTGAGTTTTTTTGAGAAAGCTGTGTCAAGACGAGATGTAGATCGAGTGAGAGAAGAGGGAGCAGAATTGAGGATGTGGATGAATGCAGTGTTGAGTCATCAGTGCATGAGTGCATTGGTACATTTGTGGAGAGGAAATCATTGAAAAAAGGAGAAAAAGTGTAGGGGATTGGACAAAACCTTGAGGGACACCGCTATTGATGGAGAAAAGAGGGGAGGCTGATCCATCAACAACCATAGAGATAGATTGGCCAGAAATGAAGCGTGGATATTTCTGCATGCCAGTTACAGATGCAAATGAAGTATGGCATCAGTTAATGCTTTTAATCAGTATGGGAAACAATCATTCCTTTACATATGGGTTGAAATATTCAAACTTACTGCATATATGGTTAAGACTCTACCAAGTAATCGTATACCATGTGCTTAGGAATAACTGGGTTAAACAAGAAAGTGTTCAATATGATTAAAGCAGTTACAGCAATTTTTTTCTTGTTATGATGTGTATCTTTTTATTCTAATGTTATTAAATGCATTAATCATTTCTTAATAATGAGCTAATACAAGATACAAAAATTCATCTACAGTCCCATTTGTTTAAAAAAAATATCTAATGGAAAAAATAACTGATAACATGTAGTGGCTAGGACTTGGACTTGACTTTATGTTTGGTGTATAAGGTATAGGAATAAGTCTGTATTATGATACTTTTCAATGTCACCCATGAATGAAAGGTAGCCATTAAATTTATGAAGTGAATTAATGGTAATGAAATGAAAAAATAAGGCCATGCCTTTAAACATATGATCCATTCCCAAACACTTATCCCTCTACTGCATATTCTTTTTGAAGTATTAAAGAAAGCACAACTGTAAATGGATAAGGATATGAATCTTCGAGTTTTGCCCTGATCTATATATTTCATTTCTTTAATCTAGCAAGGCAATAAGTGTGTCCTTTGAACTGGGCAGGGTTGAAAACTTCAATCTTGCATGTTTAATTCTCTAAGGGATGCATGCATTCATTTGAACCATGGTCTATAAATGGGAAAGGAGATGAAGAAATCTAATGAGAGTAAGTATAATTCTATCTATGTATTCCCATTATTTGGTAATTTCACGTGGCTCTTTACTGTTATTTCTCTTTTTACATTTCATATAATGGATTGTTATGAGGCTGCTACAACTCGATATGACTGCACCACTTCGGACAAAATGTGATGCACTAGGTATAATTCCAATGATACTGATGTCAAGATAGTTTAGGAGTATGCTGTTTATCACTATCAAAAGGCACATAATAAAAAAATGAGGTTTAAGTATTCATTTGAATACCAACTTGGACATTTCTTGGAAATTAGCAAGGAACAGTGCACATAAAACAATGATGCAGAGTCACTCTAAACATGTATCAGCAATTTGAATGAATTTTGTTTTAAATTTCTTCAACTTTACTGCTTGCTTTGCTACAAGTTGGAAGTATCTTAAACTTTATTTGAACTGGCACCAATTTTCAGAGGTTTGTACTTCTCTGCAATTTTCATTTCATTACTAGAAATGTACAAGAAAGGTTTCACTATAGTACTACAACAGCAATATGTTATTGAGAGTAATATAAAGATGGTAAAACTTTAATCACAGCATTTTCGTAATCAACAGCATGATACCAATATTTCAAGAAAAAGCAGCCAAAATACACTTACAGGATCAACATCCCAGATTATAACAGTGGAGTCCTTAGATCCTGTAGCTAATTTACTTCCATCAGGACTGAAACGAGCTATCCAGACCTCATCACAATGGTCTGAAAGGATCTGGACGGTAGTTCCTGGGAAGGCATTGCGCGAGCAGGAGTGATCCATTAGTAATGACCCTCCTGAGCCGAGAACCTGTTTAAAATTTATATACCTTTGAAGTATGTTTTTCAAATAAACTGAAGAGTCTACTCTTAACTTACACAAAATCTTATTATTAGAATAACTGAAAAATTCTACTCAATAAGTACAGTGTTTCAAAGATTCTGTTATACCTCTCAACTACCAGCATACTTGGAGACCAAGGCTTTAAGCACCTGATCCACCTCATTAAGTACATGAGAACACAATTAGCCACATTACATGCATGCATCAAATGCAGCAACATACAAGAATTCATCAGCTAATACTTTATAATCTATCCACATACAGTCTTTAACTCATAACCATTAATATAATGTCCACTCCCAGGTATGGGAAGCATTCCACTTTCTCTAGGTTTTCTTCAATCATAATCATACTTCAACCATTTACATTAGTTCAACTTTCTTTTTTCAAACACTCTTCTTAACTCAGACACTAGCTTCTGCAGTTTCTCACTCAAGTGTGACACCACACCACAGCAGTGTCAACAGCAAACAGCAACTGACACTTCCAATGCCATGCATGCGTGTGCACACACACACACACACACACACACACACACACACACACACACACACACACACACACACACACACAAAAAAAAAAAAAAAAAACTTCAAAACCCTAGCCTTCACCTCCCTCATCACTCTAAACATAGATATATTAAATAGCTATAGTGACATCAAATACCTTTGCTGCACATTCAACTTCATCTGGACCATTTAACCTCCTCTCCTCTGACTTGCACACATGCCTTATTTTTGAGAAAAACTCTTCACTGCCTCTAATAGCTTTCCCTCCATATCATATATTTGTAACATCTTCTATAAAGCATCTCCATCAACCCTATCATATGCTTTCTCCAGATCATAAATATACAAATCCTCATACAATGATAATAATAACAGTAATAATGATAATGATATTCCCTCAAAGGCCCAGTCCTCTGTTCTTAACGCTACCTTGCTAACGTGGGAAATGGGGAATAGTATGAAAGAAAAGAAAGAATAATGATAATGATGATAATAATGAGTGACATTAAAACAGCTGAAAAACAAGAGTATTGGATTAGTTCTGTGCTGTGTAAAAAAAATATATTGTAAATTGCAGTATGTAATAGTTTCCATATCAATGAGAAAGAAACAGTTCTCAAACTAAATAATTCAAAGATGGGTAAAAAGAGAGATCAAAACTGTTATTTCAAGCAATGAGGCATCAGTATAAATCAAAATAATTTTCCAAACTATTCTTTATTTACACCACCCACATTAACACAATTTTTTTTTTTTTTTTTTTTTTTTTTTTTTGCTGTCTCCTGCGTTTGCGAGGTAGCGCAAGGAAACAGACGAAAGAAATGGCCCAAACCACCCCCATACACATGTATATACATACATCCCCACACGCAAATATACATACCTACACAGCTTTCCATGGTTTACCCCAGACGCTTCACATGCCTTGATTCAATCCACTGACAGCACGTCAACCCCGGTATACCACATCGCTCCAATTCACTCTATTCCTTGCCCACCTTTCACCCTCCTGCATGTTCAGGCCCCGATCACACAAAATCTTTTTCACTCCATCTTTCCACCTCCAATTTGGTCTCCCTCTTCTCCTCGTTCCCTCTACCTCCGACACATATATCCTCTTGGTCAATCTTTCCTCACTCATTCTCTCCATGTGCCCAAACCATTTCAAAACACCCTCTTCTGCTCTCTCAACCACGCTCTTTTTATTTCCACACATCTCTCTTACCCTTACGTTACTTACTCGATCAAACCACCTCACACCACACATTGTCCTCAAACATCTCATTTCCAGCACATCCATCCTCTTGCGCACAACTCTATCCATAGCCCATGCCTCGCAACCATACAACATTGTTGGAACCACTATTCCTTCAAACATACCCATCTTCGCTTTCTGAGATAATGTTCTCGACTTCCACACATTCTTCAAGGCTCCCAGAATTTTCGCCCCCTCCCCCACCCTATGATCCACTTCCGCTTCCATGGTTCCATCCGCTGACAGATCCACTCCCAGATATCTAAAACACTTCACTTCCTCCAGTTTTCCTCCATTCAAACTCACCTCCCAATTAACTTGACCCTCAACCCTACTGTACCTAATAACCTTGCTCTTATTCACATTTACTCTTAACTTTCTTCTTTCACACACTTTACCAAACTCAGTCACCAGCTTCTGCAGTTTCTCACATGAATCAGCCACCAGCGCTGTATCATCAGCGAACAACAACTGACTCACTTCCCAAGCTCTCTCATCCCCAACAGACTTCATACTTGCCCCTCTTTCCAAAACTCTTGCATTCACCTCCCTAACAACCCCATCCATAAACAAATTAAACAACCATGGAGACATCACACACCCCTGCCGCAAACCTACATTCACTGAGAACCAATCACTTTCCTCTCTTCCTACACGTACACATGCCTTACATCCTCGATAAAAACTTTTCACTGCTTCTAACAACTTGCCTCCCACACCATATATTCTTAATACCTTCCACAGAGCATCTCTATCAACTCTATCATATGCCTTCTCCAGATCCATAAATGCTACATACAAATCCATTTGCTTTTCTAAGTATTTCTCACATACATTCTTCAAAGCAAACACCTGATCCACACATCCTCTACCACTTCTGAAACCACACTGCTCTTCCCCAATCTGATGCTCTGTACATGCCTTCATCCTCTCAATCAATATCCTCCCAAATGTCATTACTTTTTTGTGGATACCAAAGAACAGTTGATTTCAAAAATGCATAAAATGAGTTTTCTACATCTTGCTCCTACCATCAAGTTTGAAAAAATGCAGACTCTCAAACACATCATTCTTTAACACATATGCTGCACATTCAGATTCATTCAGATGAATTTTTTCCCTAGTCTGTGATATCCTTTGTGACAATAAGGGTTACCCAGATATTTCTTATGGTGTGACCCACCTCTCTCACACAAATCTTATGTTACTTTCCTTTACTCTGAAATTCTCCATGAATACACATAGATATTGGCAGCTTAGTGTAATGGAAACTGATTACTGGAAGCATCTTTTTTTCAAAAAATTAGTCACATATCCCATGAGTGTAATAAAACGTGACTAGGTGTGGGAGTAGAGGGTTGGAAATTCTCCCCTCCTGTATTTCTTTCCAAAAGGAGGAACTGATGAAAGGGTCAAATGAGAATCTTTATTCCTCTAAGGCTTAGTAATTTGTTTTGGATGCTACCTCAACCATAAAGGAAATAGAGAACGAGTATGAAAAAAAAGGTCGTTAATTTGAAAAGTTAACGGAAAAACGATATAAGGACTTTAATATTCCATCGGGTAATCAGTCACTTTGAAGCATGCCCTGAAATCTACCAGCATTGTTAAAAGGTTTATGTTGAATCTTATCCCGTAAAATTAACTTGGTACACACTGCCTTTTCTTTCAAATCTAGAAGGCTGACCAAATCTCATAAATTCATTAAAAAAGAGCAGTATATACAGTTAGCTCTCCATAAAGTGCACCCTGCATGCAGTGTACAGCAAATCATGCTGCCACCAGCATATAACATGGATGAGAAAGCAACTATTTTGACTGATCAAAGTAACATAATACTAAAACAGGATCTGATTCATCATTCTTTGGTCCTCTTATTCTCCAAGTTTCATGCAGAAAAATCTTACAGTCAGCTGAACTTTTTCACTTCACCATGCATCCTTGCATACCAAATACAATGGTCTTCGTAGTTCAAAGAAATATGTTAACTGAAATTGGGAGAAATCATAATCACTAAGTAGGATAAAGAGGAACGTGTTATGGTGCATAACCATAAGATATTATATGGAATGAAAGATTTTCAATATATAGATGGTTAAGCTATGGAATGTACAGAAGCAAACTGAAGTTTGAAGGGGAAATAAAAGCCAGAAAAGACAAGAAATATGCATCTAACAATGCAAGTGACAGGCAATAAGCAAATCAATGAAAGAAGAAACTTCACAAGTCAACCTGCTTTATTCAAAGAAATGGCTTATAGTTTCAACATGATGAATTAAACTGGATGTTACTGTAAAAGAGCAATTGCACATTATTTTCACCCAGCACTGTTCCTGTTCCTGATATGTATACATCTACATCTAATATCCAATATCTCACCATCCTATAATGTGACTCAAGCTGTCTTCTGCAAGCACCCTAATTCATACACAACTAAACACATTCTCCTTTTGCTTACACTCCCTGCAGCCATACATATCAAGTGTCTGGAGTCATTCCAGTAAATTTACAGGGAAGAGAGATGAGAGAGGATATGTGTGCAATAATGGAGAATGCATGAGAGTGCAATAATAGGAGTTTAGATTATATATCACCATTATTTCTTCTTGTTACCATGCAAAATCTAATCAAATGTGCTGCAGTGCCCATAATTCCATATCTGTCTAATTTCAATGAATATTCTCTATAAGATATAATAAGTATGTAAATTCATTTCTGAATTTTGATGTGGATGACATTAATATTCCTTTCTAATGAAAATGTAGTGTAATTTGTTTTCAAATTTTTGTGCCCATATTTCATTCATCTTACATTTATTGTCCTGGATCATTTTGTTGTCCCACTTAACAATGAAATTAGCCGAAACCTTGCAGAGCACAATATGGGACACACACACACACACACATACACACACACACACACACACACACTGTATATGGAGAATGCACTACTCACAATAATCATAACAACTGCCATATTCTTTAAATAAAGACTTACCTGTCTGCCTTTCAAACTTATCTGTTAAGAAAAGCTATCCATGTTTGTGTCCATTATCACTGAACCTACTCCCATTTCCATGTGGTGAATTAAATATAAACAAACATGCACCTTTTGTAGGAATTAATTCAACAGTACTGGGGTCCACATCTCACAAGCTAGCAAATTGTTGGGATACCCAGTTTCCTACAGTAAGCTTTTTTTTTTTAATGATTCCAATACCAACTAAGTAACAGTAATTACTCTCAGGACATGGCAAGTTAACAAACAGAACCAAAATTCTGGTAAACACATAAAAACAGAAAAGTGATGAATGATTTTACTCATTTCTAACCAGTTTATGTGATTTAACAAAGTTGTTAGAGAAAACTAAACTTTATGACATATAACAACAAATGAACATATGCAAGACTGAACTCCACATTCAAACATGCACCAGTCTTTACCCTAGAGACCATCCATGCAAAATATCTAACTGATACAACTAACATTTACACAGAAAATAACAAAATATCTAAGGTAGAAATGTTCACATGGTGAGAAGTCTGGATGAGGGAGTTGGCTTCAATCTGAACTCTATATCAGTGAAGTGCACTACAGTATATCATGTTTTGATCATTAACACAATTCAGTAAAGTTAATTTACAGAAATTCAAGTTTGGGATGCAAGAGCAACCTGACATACATATTAATGACTCAGTTCCATTTTGTCCTTACTGAAGAAAACTGAAATGGATAACCTCAGTGAGAATATCAAACATCTAATATGGACAACTGAGTGATTAGAAATTTGCAACCAGGCAAGTTTTCAAACCTGTATACAAAAGTTACATAGAAAATTATAGTGCTAAAGTTTGAGGAGTTCACATCCAAGCCATAAGGCTAAGAAATTTGGCTCCATCTCTGACCTTAAGGTTGTAACCAGTGATATCCAAAATCTCATCAAATATATCTAAATCCATCACAAGGGAGCACTGCTGCTAACAGGAAACTAATTTGGGACATACATGTGGATTAAATCCTATGCATAATTTGGCTCCATTTCCTATGTTAGGGACTGAAAAGTTTATCACTCACACCAAGTCCGGACAAAATACTTAACTGATCAAAAGACTATAGTCTGCAATATGTATAAAAACCTATATATGAATACAATTGGGCACCATCTCCATAAATACAGCAACTAGCCTAAAGATAACTTACACAGAATTTCAGACCTTCATAACTAAAAATGAAGTTTAGCAGCCATGTACTGAATATGCAGCCACATAGATGCACAAATCAGCCTTTTACAAACACTCATTCTTATCCTTGGGATCATTCATGCAAAAGTTCAGAGTAGTATCCAATACTTATAAAGAAAACATGCAACATAAAATCTCTATAAACATGTAGTAAACACAAAGACTCATTTGTGGAAACAAATGACTATATTCCATAAAAAATATGCAATACATAGTTATACGCCTAAATTACTAATTTCATCAAACTGCCCCATAAAAAAATCTTCATTCTAAAGAAACAAGTGCAGTATCTAAAAGGGGGTTTGATTTTGAAATATTAATTAGTTGGTAAAACTAATTATTCAAACCAACTCATTTAACTGTAATCTAAGATATGGGCTTCTACATCAGTATCCTATCGTGTTTTCTACATGACTCAGCTCATTACAAAATCTGCTTTGTTCTAGGATGGAGTTGTACAACCTAAAGACAAAAATGCAGGAAATTCTGCTCTGTTTTATATAATTTTAGGTTGAATGAAAAGCCATTTTCTCTTTAACTATCATTTCTGTGGTTCCAGTTTCACTTAGGTTCACAGAAACAAATCACAAGTGACTACACCAAACCCTCAATTCACCAGTGGGTTTCATTCCTGAAAAACCATTCTTAAATTTAAATTTTGTGCCTCAATACCTGTTTCTCTAATGACTTCCAACACAAACAAGGAGAGAATCTTCACCAATATGTACGAATATCAAGGAAACCCATTTAAAAATTAATTTTACATAAAGGGAAACAAAAATACTGTCCATTGTAAATGTTAATAAATGAACATATATAATGTTCATCAATGTACAAAATTACAATGTAAAGCACTTCATCCACTATCATACTACATTAACACATTCAGTTTCATGTCAAAAATTACAGTATTTCTTTGGTTTTTCTTATCACTGACACAACTACTAGATGGAGGATGCTTCTTACTCATCTTAGGAGGACTATGATAGTTCTGACCAAGAAAATCTTTAAAAATCTATCAGCTGTTTTGGCAAATTGTCCCAGCGGATTGTTTCTCTCTATTCACATCTGGGGAATTTTGTTAAAGACAGCCTTTGTTAATCAAGATGCATGCACATATAACTGATCACATCCATGTGAAATTTCTATAAGGTTTACTGGATATGAAAATTTGTACAAAAGAGTAAACGTAAAAGATCAGTCAAATAAGGCCATGTGGAGAAATGATGCAGGATACTGATATTAAAGAGATACAAAAGAAAAATCCTAAAATAAAATCTATATTAACCTAAATCTTGGAAAATTTTTCTAGTATCATTTCTTGGAAGTTTCAAGAAGCTTTTCAAAGAAAATTAAATGCCAGGCACAAACTAACACACCTGATAAGCATCTCAAGACCCCATATTAGTTAGTCTATCTTACTATGAAAAATGTCAAATAAAAATAAGTGAAACTAACTGCTACCCTGTCATTATTAAAAAAATACAAAGCTTAACCATTTTTAAGGAATGGTGTCGCAAACAGATGTTAGAAAGCCAGTGAGCTTCTTCTACTGACCTTGGCATAACGTTGAGTGTTGTCGGCATCACCTCGTCTACTCACCTGACTATCACTGCGAGTGTTGTGGTAGGCACACTGGGTACGCTGCTGCTCCACTGCTTGAAGAATTAAGGTTTCAAGTCTGCAATGATTTTTGCACTTAAAAATATTCTCATGGAGAAAAAATATCCAATCTAAACCAACAGCAACTTTTTACAAGCTTAGGCAATAAATAACCTCATAAATTTGAAAATCTGTAAAATACTGTAGAAAATAAAAGTATTTACAAAATTCTGATTGCTGGATTTTTTCATCTTACTTGCCATTTCCCACTTCAGTAATGCCCCATACAGACAAAACAAATGGCCTCACCTAATCATAAGAATGTAGTAGCATACTGACAGAACAACTGGCCTCACTCCCTCATGTCTAATTTGTAGCTACCATGCATAATGCACCACACCCAAAGCCCATCATCAACAGCCAAACCTCTCTGACCAGTTCTGTGATCTTTCCTTACCATTTAATATTCCCTAGTCAGCCCATTGAAATATCATTGAAATATCACACTGTTCCAATTTCTTCTAACCTATATACACTTATCATTCTGAAATTTCAGGCTCTGATACCTCTAAGCATCTTTCACTCCATCTTTCCATATCCTCCTAGATCTTACTCCCTCCAATTCTTCCATGAACGTCCTCTTTGTCAAACTTTTCACTTATCTTCTTTATCTGTCCAAACCATTTCAATACCTTATGGTCAGCTCTCTCAATCACACTTTACTTACTAACACGCACTGAACTAACACTGCCATTCCTTACACGATCAAAACTTCTCATGTAATATTATGTCCCTAGATATTTCATTTTCAACACACTGTTCTGTATTCAGGGCCCAAAACACATTCATACAGCATTATCATGATTACTGGATCTTCAAAAATATTCATCAATGCATCCACGACATCTGCCCCATCTCTAACCCTACAATTTACTTCAGCTCCCATTGTGCTATCCACTGCTGCGTCTACCCCCAGGTACCTAAAGCACTCCACTTATTCCTGGCTCTCCCTATTCACACTCACACTCAATCCATCCTGACTCATCCTCCCACAGCATGTCACTATCTTACTTTCATTCAGAAATTTTTCAACTTCCTCTTTCATATACTCTTCCAAATTTGGACACAACCTTTCTGGGTTTCTTCGCCAAGTATGCTACTAGAACCATGCTATCTGCAAAGAGCAAATGACTCAACTCAAAGGTACCCCTACTCCAAGCATATAATAGATCTGCCCAACACTCAAAGACTTCTGCGTTAATCTTCCTCGCCATCCCATTCATGAACAGATTAAACAACCATGGTGACAAACATTCTTGATGCAGCTCCACCTTCACTTGAAACAATTTGAATGTAATGGAAAAGAGGAAAACTGACTGAAACCAATACAGTAAACCCTCGATTTTACAGACCCGATTTAATGGATTTTAGATTTAATGGACCAGGCAAATAATAATACATTAATCAATAATTTGAAAAATAAAAATATAAGAAATCTCATATGCCGCACCATGCACATTTCATATCGCACTTGTTTTTGATTCTGTTGGATATACTTGTTAAAGGAAAGGAAAGGAGTTAAAGGAAAAGGAGTTAAAAGGAAAGGAGTTAAAGGAAAGTGTGAGAACTGTACAGTGTATTACTATATATTGTATAAAAAATGGCCCATACGTTACATTCTCGATTTAATGGACTTTTGTCATTAACACCACTCTCCCAAATTAGTCCATTAAATCGTGGGTATACTGTATGCTGTACGTGCAGATGTGATTTACTTTTTCTACTGTCTGTAACAAAGAGGGAGTTCTATACCCATGGCAAAATTTCTCTTAAATTGCTTGTGCTAGCATGATTTTTTAAGATTTTCATATTCTCTGCTTTCACTATTTCTTCATGGATTTATTCTAGTCATCCACTACTATATCACTACTGATGTATTTGTCACATCTTTTCAAACTCATTTTTTGCTTTAGCTCCTGCGAAAGCAATCACTTTGATTGTTGTCCATTCATTTAATCAAAACTCTTTATATTCTAGTACATGGAAGTCTCAGTGAATGCCCTCCACAATATTTGTGCTAGTGATACTAAATACATTATGAGTCCAAATCATTAAAAATTCACTAAAGATCTATCTTTCAGTCTACAGTATCTAATTTTGGGTCTATGGGTGTATGTTATTGTTTGAAACATACACCAATCTTTCTCGCACATTATCTAGCATCTTGAATTCAGCTAGAACCCACAATGCACTCTAACAACAACTATCGGTAACTGTTTTGTATCGGTCATGTAGTAAAATATTCACTATTTGGAGTATATCATGTTACAAAGTAATCATTTAACCCCTAAATATCTCCTGAAGATATTCATGCATCAAGTTCTGCACCTTAATTTCAAGGCCACAAGCCAATTCTGGGTGGTAACTGAGGTGGCAATTCAAGATGATGTCTCCACACAGTTAGCCATCCCAGCGAGAGGATACTGTCAAAATATTTATAGGAAGGAAACTGGGCAGCTTTTAGCTAAATTTAGAGAACCAAATAGGTGATCCTCAATTATTTGACAATGATTTGTCTTTGGATTCTCAGAGAGAATGATCTAATGGACAAAGACTATTTCAGCAATGGGAGTTAACCAAAATGAGGCAGGAAGTTTCTTTATAAGAGTGGAGACAGCACTGCCAGTACCAGCCTCACCTTAACAAAATTGCATTTGTCATATTTACTCTTAAGAAAAAATTATCAGTGAATCACAGTGATGATAGAAAAGAAAGAGTTAATATACAGGATGAAGCATAATGATTACCAGTAATTAGTTTTTCAGTGTACATAAAATAAACAATAAAACATGGGCATTGGCAACTCCCTTGACACTCAGGCCTCAATCCTGCACTTTTTTGCGCACTGAAGTGAAACATCTACAAAATTCTACACATTATCAATGTAAAAGTACTGAAGGAAACAAACTCCTGATTTTTTTCATTGTTATATAAATATCTCTGAAATTGTAAAGTTCAATCAAATCTATTTTTAAAAATTTGAAAAGTTGGAAAAGAAAATTCAGTTTCAAGGGTTAAGAATAAATCATGTATAAAAAAATGTATGACAGACAAAGCATCACAAATCAATAACTGCCATAAACATTTATATGCCAGTGAGAGTACACATCTCAACAAAATCTTTTCACAATAGTATAACATGTATGTAAACATTTATGAACAAATGCATGGTGAAAAAAAAGTAAAACCATAAAGAGCATCGCAAATTTATGACCACCATAAACATTTACATGCAGCTGATGGATATGCCTTGTTCACCAAATAGGTACAGGGAGGGTTCACCTTCTGCTGTGCAAATGTGTTAATATCAACATTGTTAAACAGATTCAGAAACACTAAGTTGTAAACTGGTCTTCCCTCCTCCTTCTCTCTTACAGTATCAATAATTCTTAGGATGTAATCCTTTCCCTGTAGCACATTACATTCAGGTACAATCTTTGTCACATTACACTGATTCTTTTCTTCTTTTTTTTTTTTCTTTTATTGCCGCTGTCTCCCGCATTTGCAAGGTAGCGCAAGGAAACAGACGAAAGAAATGGCCCAACCCACCCCCATACACATGTATATACATACACGTCCACACACGCAAATATACATACCTACACAGCTTTCCATGGTTTACCCCAGACGCTTCACATGCCCTGATTCAATCCACTGACAGCACGTCAACCCCGGTATACCACATCGATCCAATTCACTCTATATTCCTTGCCCTTCTTTCACCCTCCTGCATGTTCAGGCCCCGATTACACAAAATCTTTTTCATGAGTTTTGGAAAGAGGGGGAAGTATGAAGTCTGTTGTGGATGAGAGAGCCTGGGAAGTGAGTCAGTTGTTGTTCGCTGATGATACAGCGCTGGTGGCTGATTCATGTGAGAAACTGCAGAAGCTGGTGACTGAGTTTGGTAAAGTGTGTGAAAGAAGAAAGTTAAGAGTAAATGTGAATAAGAGCAAGGTTATTAGGTACAGTAGGGTTGAGGGTCAAGTCAATTGGGAGGTAAGTTTGAATGGAGAAAAACTGGAGGAAGTAAAGTGTTTTAGATATCTGGAAGTGGATCTGGCAGCGGATGGAACCATGGAAGCGGAAGTGGATCATAGGGTGGGGGAGGGGGCGAAAATCCTGGGAGCCTTGAAGAATGTGTGGAAGTCGAGAACATTATCTCGGAAAGCAAAAATGGGTTTGTTTGAAGGAATAGTGGTTCCAACAATGTTGTATGGTTGCGAGGCGTGGGCTATGGATAGAGTTGTGCGCAGGAGGATGGCTGTGCTGGAAATGAGATGTTTGAGGACAATGTGTGGTGTGAGGTGGTTTGATCGAGTAAGTAACATAAGGGTAAGAGAGATGTGTGGAAATAAAAAGAATGTGGTTGAGAGAGCAGAAGAGGGTGTTTTGAAATGGTTTGGGCACATGGAGAGAATGAGTGAGGAATGATTGACCAAGAGGATATATGTGTCGGAGGTGGAGGGAACGAGGAGAAGTGGGAGACCAAATTGGAGGTGGAAAGATGATTCTTTTCTATTCACACAATATCTATAATGTTTCATGTTAGTCTATTGAAAGTAATGGTATAAAAAGATACTTTTTGTGGCCCAGTTAAGGTACTACTGTTTAACTGGCAGTCTGCTGTGAGTGATTAACCTAAGATAACCACCTAAGGCAAATCTAGTCCACCAGAGCGTCCTTGTCAAGAGGAAGGCCCTACTTAGCTGATGCACGAGACATTTTATGTCAGGTCTTTAAGCTTAGTCTTGTAACAACTAAGTCACCTTTCATCAGAGTAATGAAGCTCATGCATTAATTTCCTTTTCATTCATTTGCTGCATCCTATACTCTAGACAAAATAAAGGCTTGCCTTAAGTTCACTAATCTTTGAAAAATCACATCCTCTAGTCAGAGGGTAATAAATCCTTGAATTTAATTTCCTTGATTGTAACTGGCTGTATCTTGTACTCTGACAAAAATAATACAAAATTTTGTAATGATCAGTTATGTTGTTCTTTTTTTCAAATCTTTTTGCCACTTTCTGCATTAATGAAGCCATGTCACGAACATATGCAAATATGGCCTATTTCACTCACATCCACTATCAAGCTGTTATGCATAATATACCAATCCCCCCCACCCTCGCCATTCACAACTAGGTGCTACAAACCTAGCTGTGGTTCCTCTTGACTGCTTCATAAGCTCTGGTTCAATTCACTGAGAGCAAGTCATCCCCTGTATACCATAATACTCCAATTCCCACTATCTTGTGCTTGCACAACATCCTCCTGCCTGTTCAGGCTGCTAGCACCCAAAACCTTTTCCTCTCCATCTTTTCATTTCCAATTTGGTCTTCCCCCTTCTCCTTGTCCCCTCCACTTCTGACATATACATGCTCTTTGTCAACCTCTCCTCATTCATCCTCTCCATATGTCTAAACCACTTCAGTACATCCTCTTAAGCTCTCTCAACCATACTCTTCTTTTTACCACGCCTCTCACTTACTTTATCATTTCTTACCCAATCAACCTATTCTATATATTTATTTATCTATATCGCTGATGCCTGTTCCCTTCAGGAACTCCCTCAAGAGGGTAGCCACTGCAATAGAATCTCCATAACTAGTGAACTCCAGTACCACTTCTCAGCCTTAGTGCCTTAACAGGCCACTGGCAGAGGGCCAGTCTAGCACAGTGTTTGGAGATGCTCCTACCTAATGTTCCTACTAACTACTACTACCTAATTTTCCTACTAACTACTACTACCTAATTTTCCTACTTACTACTTTTGCATAACGTTTCTACCTAAAAGTCCTAATTAAATGTTCCTAGCTACTACTTCTATCTACTGCTCCAACCAATTTGTCGAAAGGCAGGGCTAGCACATACCACTCACCACAAGAAATCTAGACTCGTGAAGAATGAGCTGTGTGAGTTAAGTGCTGTCAAGTGATGTGTGTATGTTTGTATGTTTATATGTTTGTGGACAGGATGCCAGCAGTCCACATGTAAGTGAGGCAGAAAGAAAAGACACCTAACTAGGTCAGAAAAGTGCAACTTGACAACCAATGAAGTGCTGGCTCACTATTCACACCACATATTGTCTTCAAACATTCCATATTCACCCTCTTCCTTACTCCTCATCTCGAGCCCACGCCTTGTAAGCATACAACACCATCAGAAATAACAAACCGTCAAACATGCCCATCTTTGCCCTCACAGATAGGGAATATTTTTTTTTGCCACTCATACACAAGTGCACCAAAAATCTTTGCCAACCTCACCCAAGCTATGATTCACTTCTGTTTCCAAAGTTCCAATCACTGCCATGTCCTCTCCCAGTTCTCAAAAACACTTCACTTCCTCTAAGTTCTCTCCAATCAAACCTACAAACCAACTAACCAGTCTTTTTCACCACTAAACCTAATAATCTTGCTTTTATTCATATTTCCTCTTAACTTGCTCCTTTTCCACACTCTCCCAAACTCAGAAATCAACTTCAGCAGTTTAACACTTAAATCTGTTACCAGCACGACGTCATCAGCAAACATTAACTGACTCAACCCCCATAATTACCCTACCTTTGAAAGAGAGCAGACCTTCCCCTCCCCTCAAAACCCTCTCATTCACTACTCTACCCACAAAGTTAAATAGACATGGTGGCATCATACAAATCTGCTGCAGGGCTACCTTCACCTGAAACCACTCACCATCCTCTCTTCTTACTCTCACACACACACCTTACTTGCATGATAAATACTCCTCACTGCTTCAAGAGCTTTCATCCCATACCATATACCATATACTCACAGCAACTTCCATAAAGTATTGCTAACAAGCCCATCATATGATTCCTCCACATCCCAAAATGCCACATACAAGCCCTTCTGTCTATTTAATTACTGCTTACATAAATCCTTCAAAGCAAACAACTAATCCAAACATCCTCTACCACCTCTAAAACTAAATAATTTCTTCCCTGTCTGTTGCTCCATGAATGGTACCACCTTCTCAATCATTACTCTCCTATACAATCATCTGCATACACTCAACACGTTTACATGTCTATAATTAAATAATTTACTTTTGTCCTCCTTACATTTATAAAATAGTACTAAACAGAAGTTCTGCCTACCCTCAGGCAACAAACTATAATTCATACATACGTTGAAAATTCCAACTAACCAGTCAACAACAGAGTTGCCCCTTTCTTTGGAAATTCAACTAAAGTACCAATCTACTTTAGTAGCTTTGCTACACTTCATCTTATGTAAGGCTTTCACCACTTTTCTTTTCATCTAACCATCTGCCATGAATCTCCTGTCTCACACATAAATACATTCAAAATGCCCCATATCTAACTCAACATTTATTAGTCCTTCAGAACACTCACCACATCTCTTCATCTCATCTCTGCCTGTTACCAATTCTCCATTTGCCTCATCATTGATACTTCTATTTTTTTCTCTTGTATTCCACACGCTATTAACCTCAACTTCCAAAACATTTTTTCATTCTCCCTGAAATTTGCTAATACTCTCTCAACCCAACTCTGATTTGCCCTTATTTAGCCCTCACAGCTTCCTCTTGAACTCCTGCTACTTACTCTTACATATCCTCCAATAACTTCTCTCCTTTCCTCCACATAATGCTCATAAAGCTCTATTTCCCTGTTCATTAGCAACTTTACTTTGTCACTACCCTTTTTCACATGAGTGAAGGTAATATGTGAAAGATGGGATATGGGCATGTTTCCTTATTATTAGCATAATAAAGCACAATATGTTAATATCGCTCATACTGCCCCTTCCTTATCCCTGAGAGAACACATAAGTGTGTTTTATCCCTGAGAGAACACATAAGTGTGTTTTAGTGTTGCAGTACTGTATGGCAACAGTGTGTGGAATGAGTGTCTACCAAGAAAGCTAAACTCTGTCTGGAAAATATGCAACAGATCAGTACTAAACAGGTTACTCATGTTACGAGTCTTTTATATCTATCAGGTTTTAATGAATTTCAAAATTCTACTTAATACACAAACACTAACTCAACAGAACTAAGTCTGAATCAATCTAGCTTATTGACAGTCTCAAGCTGATCTTAAAACTCAGTCCACTTTCCCTATACTAAGTTGTTGGCTCTCCTCATTTTCACGATATTTTGCCTGTTGATCTTTATGCCATATACCTTAAGCACCATATATATATTTTTTCTATCTAATTGTAATCTTCAATTCAATTCCCAAATAAATAAGATTTATCAAGGATATAGAAGCACATTTTGTAGGAACAAATTTTCCAAAACTGAGTTCAAAACCCCAATAGCTGGCAAAGGGACTGGAATGTCTAACTCCTTGGGGTATACTTGCTACACTACAATCTATTTTCATGGGGTGGATCAAATCCATACAAGAAACTCTGGCAACTGTTGTTCAAAAAGGACAGGAGTGCCAAATTTCCTGAGAAAGAATGATTACCTTACTGTTCATATCTAACAGTTATACCTAATCAAAGTAATGGCTTGTACTACTGATGTCACTCATTATATTTACATCCTTAATAAGCAATCACATCTGACTTTTCCTAGAGTCTGGCCCATATGCTACCCTCACTCCCTACACTTCATTGTATTTCTTAGCCTTCACAAACTAATTTCAATTTCCTCAAACCCTTCTATGAACCTCACTTTTAGTCACTCAATATATTTGGTTGTCTGCTATGAGCTCCCCCATCCATTTTCTATATATCTAAACCTTTCAGTCCTTAGCTTGGTCAATTTTTGCATGCCCTCCAGCCTATAGTTTTTTGCAAAACTGAAAATTTCAAAAGAAAGCACTTATAAAATTAATTCAACATAATATCAAGACATAAAATGTAAAAAAGAAAAAACAAAACTTATTTACAGCTGTAATTCATTTAAGTTTCCCTAGAAATATGATAGTTTGTAAGCCTGATTGTCAGCCTGTTTCTGCCACTTACATGTCATCATGACACCCAAATAAAATACCATGGTAATCATCATCAATATATTGCTCTAAATCACTACTTTTCATGAAAAATGCATTAAATTTCTTCCCATGGTGATATATGTTTATGTTTGAGGCTGCTAGATGCATGGGTATCATTTGCAGCTGTCAAGTGCACAATTTGACAGGATCCTTCCATCGCGGTGTTTGTAAGGCAACTGAAAGCTATGAAATTTCTGAGGGTGAATAACTACTGTTGGTGACATATGACATCTACAGCAACTCAAGGCTGCTCCAGACTTAAATGGGGTGGGGGACATCAGCACATATCTCGTACATGTGTAGGACTCAGGTCCTAGGTGTACAGGGTACGTGCACAGGACTAAAAGGACTAATCCCTGAAGTTAGGTGCATAGGAATGAAAGGACTAATCCCTAAAGACAAGATAATACAACCCTTGAGTAGAATGATAAGACTCTTTGGTGTGTCTTTTCCCCAATCTCCCCCTCCTTCTTACTGTGTCCCTTACTCAACCTCCCAGTACAAGTCAGCATTTGGCACAAAAAGAATGAATGTATTTGAAGAAATATTCAATCACTGTCATGAGCATGCCCTTACTGATATTCAAATAATAAAAAGGGACATAACTGAAGCAACCATTCAACTTCAAAAGAGAACTCAACACCAGGACCTGATGAGATCCTATCTCTTCCTAATAAAGACAAAGATGATAATAGCTATAAGTCTGATGATGTTCTTAAGACAAAGCACGGATTAATTCATTACAGAAACTACGTACAAAATGGCATTCTGTATAAACCATCAATCCACAAAAGATGATCTAAACTAATACCAAAATAGCATAAACCAGTTAATTTGACAATACATATGGTCAAATCAATTGAGAGACAAACAATATTCTTGACTATTTTTTCCCTTTTTTCACATTGGAGGACAAAAGTCCATATCAAGGCTGAGACTTGACTGAAATAAGGGTAGGTTAATTAAAGGGAAAAAGAAAGAGACAATGAAAAGTATTTATAAATTTTGAGGAAGTGAAAAACCTGTCTTAAAAGTGCCAGGTCATAGTTATTGGGAAAGACATGCAAGGGTAGAGAGTTCCTAAGCTTTGAGGCACAGGGACAGAAAGTTATCAAAATGGCTCCCCCCTTGAGTTGCCAATGGCCACACAGTAATCATGTGATGCAGCAGCTTTCCGAGTATTGAGTGGTCTAACTAGTGGTGGGGGCACACAAGCAGCCAGTTCTTGGGAGCAAAAACCAAAGTAATAACTATAGAAAAGGGAAGTGAAATGACAATGCGAGAGCAGTACTCCAAACAAGGAAGGGTTATTCCTTTGTGTAAATGGAACAGTTTGGAAGAAAAGAAATTTTGATACCTAAACAAGATTTCCAGTTTCTTAGAGGCAGACTTAGCTATTTCCATAATGTGGGATTTCCAAGATAGAGTGGATGTTACAGTAATACCAAGTATGTTCAATGAGTTAAGAATTGGAATTACAGAACTGTTGAAGGAGAGAGGAAAGTTGTAGGGAACATTTGAGAGAGTGATGTACAAAAACCAGGCATTGGAGGCATTTAACCTAACCACATTTCATCTACCTCACTGAGGTATCCTCTCTAAGTCTGAGTTTACTCACTTCCTCAAAGTCTTCTTCAATCAAACTCATTCCCTAAATGACCAGTCTCTTTGCACTACTAAAACTAATTACGATACCTTATTCACATTTCAATTTTCACCTTTCACACACACTCCTAAACTCAGCAAACCACAACTGACTCACTTCCATGGCCCCCACATCCCTAGCAGACTGCATACCTGCCCCTCTTTCCAAGATCCTTGCACTTACCTCCCTCACAACCTCATCCATAAAAAGTCAAACAGTCATGGTAATTCCACACACCCTTGCCACAGACTCATCATCTGGAACTGCTCATCCTCATCACTAACTACTCATACATATGCCTTACTCTCTTGATAAAAACTTCTCACAGCTTCTAATAGCTTTCCCCCACAACATATGTTAGTAATATCTGCAAATAATATCTATCAAGCCTATCATATGCTTTCTCCAGATCTATAGATGCCAAATACAAAGCCTTCAGTTTTTGAAGAATTTCTCACCCACATTCTTCAAAGTAAACACCTGATCCACTAATCCTCCACTACTCCTGAAACCATACTGTTCCTCCCCAGTCTGATGCTCTGTGCATGACACCATCCTCTCAATCACCACTTTTCCATACAACATAGCAAGTACACTCAACAGACATGTACCTTTATAATTTAAACTCTCAATTTTCTTCCCCTTGCCTTTATCCAATGGCACTGTTCATGCATCCTGCCACTCCTCATACACCTCACTATGATCCATACATACAATGAAAATCCTAACTAACCAATTAACAATACAGTCACCCCTTTTCTTAAGAAATTCAACTACAATACCATCCACTCCAGCTGCCTTGCCACACTTCATCATACGCAAGGCTTCAAAAACCTCCTCTCTTTCTATCTAATCACTTGCCATGACTCCCTCATTTTTCATACCTCCTCAGCTCAAGCATCCTATATCTGCTGTGTTTGATACACAATCAACAATTCTTCAAAGTACTCACTCCATCTCTCCACCTCATCACTGCCTGTTATCACTTCCTCATTTGCCACCTTCATTGATGTTCCCATCTGTTCTCTTGTCTTTCTTACACCATTAGCCTCCTTCCAAAACATTTTCCTGCTTTCCCTGGAGTTTGCTGATACTCATTCATCCCAAATTTCATCTATCTTTTTCAGCCCTTGCACCTTCCTCTTAATCTGTTCCTGCATTTTCCGTGAATAACTCACACTACTACTGCCAATATGCCTCTCTTTTCTCTTTCACTAGCCACTTAACCTTGACACCCCACCACTCACGACCCTTTCTTCCCCGCCTACCTCCCATATGCCACACACCTTTCACAAGCCAGCACTGCTTCCCTAAACACCTCCCATTCTTCACTCACTCTCCTTGCATTGCTTACTTTTATCTATCCCCATTATACATTATATCTCTCAGTTCTTTTTTAAGCATACTTACATTCACGACTCCCTTCTCATCCAAATAATTTCCTCTTTTTTGCAAGCCTCAACAAATCTTCACTTTTGGGGAATAATCAGAAATCCCCAAAAATGTCCCAGTCAGCACATACACATCCAAGATCCTCTCTTTTATATGCCTATCAATTAGCACACAATATAATCATGCCCACTTCCCATCTTTTTTTACTCCATGCATACTTATGCATGTCCCTTTTCAAATCATGTATTGATAATCACAGGCCTTTTTCAGGGCATAACTCCACTGGCTGTTCACCATTTTTATTCATCTTCCTGAATACCCTGTCCCTGAACTGTATACTCAACTGCCTCATTACTCTTTCACATTCAAATCTCCCATCACTAATACCAAATCTCTTGCATCAAACCTGCTGACACATTCACTCAGCCATTCCCAACACACTTGTCTCTGTCATTCTTCCTGTGGCTAAAATGCATGGGTACTCACAATCACCAACCACTTTCAATCTATCTTCATTTTTCCAACATAACTCTGATGTTCATGTCCTTACAATCTTTCACACATTCCCACAACTATTCCTTCAGCAGAAGTGCTACCCCCTTCCTCAGTTCTCCCCCTCATCTCATGTTATCCCCTGACTTTACCCCTACAACACTCAAACCATTCTTCCCCCTTAACCATGACTTTTATCTCACACAGAAATAGCACATCCAGGTTCCTTTCCTCAAACATACCACCTATCTCTACCTTCTCATCTTGCTTACAACCAAACACATTCACACACCCCAGGTCTTTGAGGAGAAAGAGCACTCCTTGTTTGGCTCCTACTTCTGTTCCAACTTTTAGAAACTCAAATACATTCCTACCCTTATCAGTTGCCTTCTACAACAGACAGGGAATATATGGGAATTATTCTTTCTCCTCTATTCATGGGATATATGAGTTAACAAATAAATCTATCTGAGAAAATTGATTTTAAGGAACCCATCAATAAGAGTGCTATCAAGCCAAATAAAGGGAGCCATGGTAATGAGAACTTTCATGAGAGGAGACAGAAAATGGTTACTAAAAAGCTTAATATACCCACAAGAAGCAAAACTGAATATTGCTGCACTGTATCATCCTAAATCATAATGGAAATATTTTTTTTTTTTTTTTTTTTTTGCCTGGTCTCCCGTGTTTGCGAGGTAGCGCAAGGAAACAGACGAAAGAAATGGCCCAACCCGCCTCCATACACATGTATATACATACGTCCACACACGCAAATATACATACCTATGTTACAGATAATTTAGAAACATTTCACAAGAAAAAATGATGGTCTATAACATGAATTATCACAAGAGCTTGAAAGAACTCAAACATTACAGCCTAAAAACAAGAAAGTGAAACATAAATGATTGCCTGTACATAAAGGAAAACAGAAGGCATCAACTATAGTGCTATACTCTGAAAGAGCATATCAATAAAGATGAATATTAATCAAGTCTGGGAATATACTAGAAAGACTTCAGATGCAGATACACAAGAGTCCAGCAAAAAGTTGGAAATATTCAATAAAATACCAAGAGTAATAGGAAACACACACACAGCTACTACAGAAATCATTAAAAAAAAAACTGGATATATGGTTGGGTCAATTCCTGGTGAACCATAGAGTGACAACTATGTATGGTGTGTAGCGACAGAGAGAAAAACTATCATTCATCATGCAAGTCATGCAGTAAGCACTATGTATGTACTAGCCCTGCCATTCTAGCAAAATTTTGCCAAAGCTACCTCTAAACAGTTTAAGTAGGTACTCTTACTCACACTTCCCTTCACTCACAATTTCCCTCACTTACCTTCTACATTTCTCTAACAATTCATTCATCCATAACCTTTTTTCTCTCTCCATTTTTATAAAGACTGATGCTCTCTCTTTGTCTGGGTAATTTCGTGTTGAATCCCTTTCTCTCCTCTCAAACTATCAAGCCCAACTTGTAGGCAGATTAGGTGGTTAGGCAGGGACCCCTACACTTCCCTTCACTCACATTTCCCCCCACTAAGCTTCCGAGTCTCTCTCTCTCTCTCTCTCTCTCTCTCTCTCTCTCTCTCTCTCTCTCTCTCTCTCTCTCTCTCTCTCTCTCTCTCTATTTTCTCATGGATGATGCTCTCTCCTTGTCTGTATGCTTTTATGTTGAATCTCTTCCTCTCCCCTCAAATCATCAGGTCCTTAATCCCTCAAACCTTGCATCATCACTTCCATCCTAATTTACTACCTTCATCCCACCCACATGCCACACTCCCTCCACCATATATAACCATCATCCTTCACATTATCCCTTTACATTCCATACTCCCCTCATCCCACACAACCCTTCACAACATTACCATGTTATATCACACAATATCCTCACCCCACACATTTTGAGTTTTTATCAACCTCAGACAGCTCACAATCATATCCCTTACACTTATTCACCATCAGAGAACCCATAAAACACAGCTGGAGACACTTACTTCACTACTTGAATCTATCAGGTAACCATATTTTTCATCTATATGCCTGCATTCCACTGATGTATGGCAGTGGTTGTAACAAAAATTTAATTACTGTTTACTATGCTGATACTATCATTACTATGGTAAGAATACTAAAAGTATTGTCCTATCATTGTCATTCTAATTATCATTCCTCCAGTTAATATAAATATCATCAATCCTGTTGCTTACTACATAAATAACTATTAAAAAAACACATACAAAGAAATCCTCCCAACTGTCATAGATTATCAGATACGTACTTAACCATCTTTTGAGATTTTCACTAAATGATATATAAAACAAAATGGAAGTCTAGCCAGACATTTGAGCTCTGCTCACCAGCACGCTAAGAAAATTAATGTAGGCACTACTTCCATGTGAAGAAAAGGCATATAACAACAAAGCTTTATTATCTGGCAATCAGCTTAAAGGAAATTTGCAATATCTCCAAAAACTAATAAAGTAATTGGAATCCACACAATTTCATCCAGCATGTTTCAGCCTACTCTCACTGATTACTGGAATTGCTGCAAAATAAAAGTCAAAGTAAGCCATTGCTAAGACAAAACTCCAGTGAACTTATCTAAAACTGCTAGAATGAATGGTCTAAAAAAAAATGCACCAATACTAATTGATTTATAGTTTCTGTTTTTAACAATTTACTACTGTCTAAAACTGACAAACAGTCAAGGAAATACAGCACTTTAGATCATGAATATGACGTCTTAGTAACCTAAACTGCTTAGGTTTGAAAAATGCCAGGTAACAAAGCTTTTCCTGTATACTATAATAATATCTTTATGGTTGCCAACAAAATTTATGTGTCTCTTTACAAGTTTCTATATAATTCTACTTTTCAATAATCAGAGTAAAATCTAAAATTTTGCTGCTCAACATTCTTTTTTATCGACACTGATAGCCATTTCCTGCATTAGCAAGGAAGTGGCAGGAACAGACAAGAAAGGCTGCATCTGCTCATATCCATTCACTGTCTTTCATATGTAATACATCAAAACTAAAACTCCCTATTCACAACCAGGCCCCACAGACCTTTCCCTGGTATACCCTTGACATTTAACATGCCCTGGTTCTGTTCATCTCTTGCACTTGGTTTTTCCCATTTTCATGCGATGGATAAAGTGCAAAAATGAAAGCACCTTGGAAAGGAATAAATTTTGCTAAGCTGGGGTCCACAGCCCTGTAGGACAGGGGCACCCAATTCCTTTGGGTACATGTCCTGCCCTGCAATTAACATGTAACAGTTAATGGTTTTCAGTACAAGTAAATGAGGTGCACTTTTTTTGAAGTGGATGTGGAGTTAACATGGTTCATGACAAGATAAAGAAGGATGGTACTACAGTTGATTTTATTAAAAATAAGGGTGACTGTGTTGTTGATTGGCTAGTTAGGATTTTCAATGCATGTATGGATCATGGTGAGGTGCCTGAGGATTGGTAGAATGCATGTATAGTGCCAATTTACAAAGATAAGTGTTCAAATTACAGAGGTATAAGTTTGCTGAGAGTACCTGGTAAGCTGTATGGGAGGGGAGTGACTGAGTAAGTGACGGCATGCACAGAAAATCAAACAGAGGGAACAGTGCGGTTTCTGAAGTGGTAGAGGATGTGTGGATCAGCAGCTTGCAATGAAGAATGTGTGTGAGAAATCCTCAAGAGAAACGGATGGATATGTACATAATTTATGGATCTGGTGAAAGCATATGATAGGGTTGATAGAGATGCCTTGTGAAAGGTCTTTAGAATACATGGTATGAGAGGACAGCTGCTACAAGCAGAGAAGTTTCTTCATCAAGGGTGTAAGGCATGTGTAGAAGTAGGAAAAGAGGAGAGTGAATGGATCTAATTGAAGGCTGGTCTACAGCTGGGGTGTGATGTCACCTTGTTCAATTTGTTCATGGATGGGGTCATGAAAGAGATAAATGCGAATCTTGGAAAGAGGGGTGGGTATGTTGTCTGTAAGGGATGAGATGGTCTGGGAAGTGATTCAGCTGTCGTTTACTGATGATACAGCACTGTTGGTGGATTCAATTGAAAAAATTCATATGTTGGAGACTGAGTTTGGAAAGGTGTAAATGGAAGAAGTTGAGAGTAAACGTGAATAAAAGCAAGGTTATTAGGTTTAGCAGAGTTGAGGGACAATTCAGTGTGTGTGTGTGTGTGTGTGTGTGTGTGTGTGTGTGTGTGTGTGTGTGTGTGGGGGGGGGGGGGGGGGGGGATAAATGGAGAAAACTTGAAGAAGGTGATGTGCTTTAGATTTCTGGGGGAGGATATGGCAGCAAATGGAACCATGGAAGTGGGAGTGAGTCACAGAGTGGGTGAGGGGGGCCAAGGTTCTGGAAAAGCTGAAGAATGTGTGGAAAGACAGATCATTATCTCGGAGGGCAAAAATGTGTATGTTTGAGGGGACAGTAGTCCCAACATTATTTTACCGATGCGAGGAATGGGATGTAGATATGGTTGTGTGGGGGACAGTGGGTGTGTTGAAAATGAAATGTCTGAGGAAAATATGTGGTAAGAAGTGGTTTGACTGAGTAAGTAATGAAAGGGTAAGAAATAGGTAAGGTAATAAAAGAGTGCAGTTGAGAGGGTGAAGACAGTGTGCTGAAACAGTTCTGACATATAGAAAGAATGAAAGAGGAACGGTTAACAAAGAGGATATATGTGTCAGAAGTGGAGGAAACAAATAAAATGGGGAGGCCAAATTGGAGATGGATGAATGAGTGGAAACAAATTTTGAGTGATTGAGGCCTGAACATGTAGAGGGGTAAAAGGTGCACAGAGGATAGAATTAATTAAAACAATGTGGTATATATGGGTTGATGTGCTGTCAGTGCACTAAACTAGCACATGTAATGCATTCAGGTTAAACCATGGAAAGGTCTGTGGGGCATGGTTGAGGATAGGGAACTGTGGTTTTGGTGCAATACACAAGACAGATAGACAAAAGATGTGAGCAGATGTGGCCTTTCTTCATCTGTTCCTGGCACTACCTTGCTAATGCAGGAAATGGCAATTAAGTATGAAAGAAGAGTTAAAAGATTGTACCAGGATATTACACCTAAGAAAATGGCTGATAAAATCTAATCCAGGAATTCTAACATAGCATGGATATGGGAAAAATTACTACATGATTACAAGCAAATATGAAGGCCAAAATATGGTATGAGCACATAGCAGGGTTGGCAAACTTCTTTTTCTTAAGAATCCAGAACATTGAGCTCTTCCCCAAAGCCATGAATTAACAGAAATAGAACTGGAATCTGGTGGATTTTGCATTAGGACAGTACCTACCTTTCTATCTTATCTTTTTTTTTTTTTTTTTTTATACTTTGTCGCTGTCTCCCGCGTTTGCGAGGTAGCGCAAGGAAACAGACGAAAGAAAGAGCCCAACCCCCCCCCATACACATGTATATACATACGTCCACACACGCAAATATACATACCTACACAGCTTTCCATGGTTTACCCCAGACGCTTCACATGCCTTGATTCAATCCACTGACAGCACGTCAACCCCGGTATACCACATCGCTCCAATTCACTCTATTCCTTGCCCTCCTTTCACCCTCCTGCATGTTCAGGCCCCGATCACACAAAATCTTTTTCACTCCATCTTTCCACCTCCAATTTGGTCTCCCTCTTCTCCTTGCTCCCTCCACCTCCAACACATATATCCTCTTGGTCAATCTTTCCTCACTCATCCTCTCCATGTGCCCAAACCACTTCAAAACACCCTCTTCTGCTCTCTCAACCACGCTCTTTTTATTTCCACACATCTCTCTTACCCTTACGTTACTCACTCGATCAAACCACCTCACACCACACATTGTCCTCAAACATCTCATTTCCAGCACATCCATCCTCCTGCGCACAACTCTATCCATAGCCCACGCCTCGCAACCATACAACATTGTTGGAACCACTATTCCTTCAAACATACCCATTTTTGCTTTCCGAGATAATGTTCTCTACTTCCACATATTCTTCAAGGCCCCCAGAATTTTCGCCCCCTCCCCCACCCTATGATCCACTTCCGCTTCCATGGTTCCATCCGCTGCCAGATCCACTCCCAGATATCTAAAACACTTCACTTCCTCCAGTTTTTCTCCATTCAAACTCACCTCCCAATTAACTTGACCCTCAACCCTACTGTACCTAATAACCTTGCTCTTATTCACATTTACTCTTAACTTTCTTCTTCCACACACTTTACCAAACTCAGTCACCAGCTTCTGCAGTTTCTCACATGAATCAGCCACCAGCGCTGTATCATCAGCGAACAACAACTGACTCACTTCCCAAGCTCTCTCATCCCCAACAGACTTCATACTTGCCCCTCTTTCCAAAACTCTTGCATTTACCTCCCTAACAACCCCATCCATAAACAAATTAAACAACCATGGAGACATCACACACCCCTGCCGCAAACCTACATTCACTGAGAACCAATCACTTTCCTCTCTTCCTACACGTACACATGCCTTACATCCTCGATAAAAACTTTTCACTGCTTCTAACAACTTGCCTCCCACACCATATATTCTTAATACCTTCCACAGAGCATCTCTATCAACTCTATCATATGCCTTCTCCAGATCCATAAATGCTACATACAAATCCATTTGCTTTTCTAAGTATTTCTCACATACATTCTTCAAAGCAAACACCTGATCCACACATCCTCTACCACTTCTGAAACCACACTGCTCTTCCCCAATCTGATGCTCTGTACATGCCTTCACCCTCTCAATCAATACCCTCCCATATAATTTACCAGGAATACTCAACAAACTTATACCTCTGTAATTTGAGCACTCACTCTTATCCCCTTTGCCTTTGTACAATGGCACTATGCACGCATTCCGCCAATCCTCAGGCACCTCACCATGAGTCATACATACATTGAATAACCTTACCAACCAGTCAACAATACAGTCACCCCCTTTTTTAATAAATTCCACTGCAATACCATCCAAACCTGCTGCCTTGCCGGCTTTCATCTTCTGCAAAGCTTTCACTACCTCTTCTCTGTTTACCAAATCATTTTCCCTAACCCTCTCACTTTGCACACCACCTCGACCAAAACACCCTATATCTGCCACTCTATCATCAAACACATTCAACAAACCTTCAAAATACTCACTCCATCTCCTTCTCACATCACCACTACTTGTTATCACCTCCCCATTTGCGCCCTTCACTGAAGTTCCCATTTGCTCCCTTGTCTTACGCACTTATCTTATCTATTACCATTAATTCTGTTCCCAAATTTCATGGGACAGATCAGGTAAGGTACAAAACAAAATATGACAAAAAATCATCATATTTGGGTAATCTCATTTCTGTATTAAATTAGTTTCACCCCATTTCTACAGACCAAAAAGGCAGAATGAATATTTATAAGATAAATCACAAGAATATCGACGTAAGAATGCTCTAACGTTCGAAAAGTTTTTGTAATTTGTACTATACCATAATTCAAAACAATAAAGACATACTGCTGATAATTTCCTATATATCTTATATGATTAATAATCCATCCAGATCTGTTAACCCTCTTATCATAAGTAAAATAATCAAACCAACTGCACATCAATTAATTTTCCAAAAGATTGCTTTTCATGTTAACAGTAACTGCTTTACATACAGTCCTGCACTTCCAACAGAAATTTTCAGGAAGCCTTCAAAACACTGAAACATTTCAATTCTAATCAAACTTTCTCTATCAATCAATGTATAAAAAATCTAAATACATCTTTTATCAGAAAAGTATTGCTTTTGTCCCTAAATTGTTCTTAACATTTGTAGAGTGTAATATATTATGTTTTTCACCAAAGTTTTCAATGAATTATGACAAACATCTTGAAAAATCTAAAAAACAAAAAACCCGGGTTTTTATCTAAAAAACCCAACCCACCTGGGTTTTTTGGGTTTTTGCCAACCCTGGGACATAGTGGGGGAGTACATGTGTGAGAGGAGTGTCCTGATGGAAGAATGTCCAGAAATGTACAGAGATCATGGGGTGTGGAGGAGGTTTTGCATGAGCCACCCTGCTGTAAAGAAGAAGGCATAAAGGAAATAGATTCATGAGACTGATGCAGTATATCCTCTAATAAACAAAGTCTATAAGGGGCCAGGGTGCTCATTAATCACAAAATCTAGTTAATCATGAAGATTTAAGACCTTTGCAGTTCTGTTCTTTCTATGGTAAAAAAAATTTAGAACTTGCATAATTTGAGACTAATCCAGATGACTTCTTGATTATGTACTAATATAAATTACTTGATTTTAAAGTAAAAACATTTTCATTAAATTCTCATCTTATGACATTGTGGAAACTAATAGTGGGGCTGGTCAGCCTTAGAAAATGTTGCAAAATTACACACCTCAGTCAAACAGTGTATACTACAAGGGGTCACATAATCCAACTGATGCCTGTTTATTTGCATATGTAGCTACAGGAGGAAAGGATTACATTGCAACAGTAAACTTGCAAATTTTAACCAGAAAATTCACATCAGGGAAAATCTTAGTCTATGACCGCCAAGACTTTTTAGTGACTTTTGAGTAATGATAGAGACCTTGAAATGAAGGTTTCTGTAGTGTAAATGTATCAACGAGTGTGTCAAAACTTTACACTAATGGCAGTAAGTTTCAGGAAATGGTAAGGACTTTGTAGTAATAAGTGACTGTACTTGCAACAATTAACTCTTAAATTCAGCTGACATTCTTGCAGCATCTGTTTCCTCATCCTGGATAATCCATTAAGAGGTCTGGTAAGTGGCAATGGTGTCATGTAATTTACAAAATGAAACAATTAAAAGATCGCATCTACAAGCAGCCGTGAACCGGTCACTTACGGTGACTAGTTCCTTATTTTATCTATTCATTATACTTTGTTGCTGTCTCCCGCATTAGCGAGGCAGCACAAGGAAACAGGCAAAAGAATGGCCCAACCCACCCACATGTACATGTATATACATAAATGCCCAAACACGCCCATATGCATACCTATACATTTCAACGTATACATGCATATACATACACAGACATAAACATATATACACATGTACATATTCACACTTTCTGCCTTCATCCATTCCTGTCATCACTACGCCACACACGAAATGGTGCCCCCTCCCCTTGTGCACGTGGGAAGTAGTGCGAGGAAAAGATAACAAAGGCCACATTCGTTCACACTCAGTCTCTAGCTGTCATGTGTAATGCACCAAAACCAAAGCTCCCTTTCCACATCCAGGCCCTACAAAACTTTCCATGGTTTACCCCAGACACTTCAAATGCCCTGGTTCAATCCACTGACAGCATGTCGACCCCGGTATACCACATCGTTCCAATTCACTCTATTCCTTGCAAGCCTTTCACCCTTCTGTATGTTCGGGCCCCGATCGTTTAAAATCTTTTTCACTCCATCCTTCCACCTCCAATTTGGTCTCCCACTTCTCCTCGTTCCCTACACCTCTGACACATATATCATCTTTGTCAATTTTTCCTCCCTCATTCTCTCCATGTGATCAAACCATTTCAACACACCCTCTTCTGCTCTCTCAACCACACACTTTTTATTACCACACATCTCTCTTACCCTTTCATTACTTACTCGATCAAACCACCTCACACCACATACTGTCCAAAAACATCTCACTTCCAACACATCCACACTCCTCCACACAACCCTATCTATAGCCAATGCCTCACAACCATATAACATTGTCAGAACCACTATTCCTTCAAACATACCCATTTTTGCTCTTCGAGATAACATTCTCACCTTCCACACATTCTTTAACACTCCCAGAACTTTCACCCCCTCCCCCACCCAGTGACTCACTTCCGCTTCCATGGTTCCATCCGCTGCCAAATCCACTCCCAGATATCTAAAACAGTTCACTTCCTCCAGTTTTTCTCCATTCAAACTTACCTCCCAATTAACTTGTCCCTCAACCCTACTGAACCTAATAACCTTGCTCTTATTCACACTTACTCTCAACTTTCTTCTTTCACACACTTTACCAAACTCAGTCACCAACTTCTGCAATTTCTCACCCAAATCAGCCACCAGCACTGTATCATCAGCGAACAGCAACTGACTCACTTCTCAAGCCCTCTCATCCACAACAGACTGCATACTCGCCCCCTCTCCAAAACTCTTGCATTCACCTCTCTAACAACCCCATCCATAAAGAAATCAAACAACCATGGAGGCATCACGCACCCCTACCGCAAGTCGACATTCACTGGGAACCGATCACTTTCCTCTCTTCCTACTCATCCACATGCCTTACTTCCTGCTGTAGCTATAATAAAAGAGGTTTATCAAAAAAACCTTTACTCTCAGATACTTAATACACCAGGAATTTGATGTTTACAACTTTCATTTTGACACTAAATGACTCTTGAATCCAATTGTAGATTCTGTTTTATTCATTAAATAACTCAACTGTAAGTTATCAAAATTAAGAGACCTTATTAAACTACGAAAGAAGACTACCACTGAAATTAAACACCTACAGTTGCAAACTGAGAGACAAAATTATACTGACTCAAAGGTAGCAAACTACTACAGATGAATGAGGAAAAAGACCTAAGTGTAATACCTTAAAAAGACCTAATGCCAAGTAAGCAATGTGAAGAAGCAACAAGAAAAGGCAAAAAAGCTTCAATGGTAGGATACTTCAATTGAAATCTGAGAAACTAATCTCCACTATACATTTCACTAGTGTCCCAACTGTGGATCCAGAGTTACGTTTAGGTGAAAAAAAGACAGAATGGAAAGAGTATATATGCAAGTTACCAAGATGATACCTGGACTGAGAAACAAATCTTATAACAACTGGCTAAACAACTTAAACTTATGTAGCTTAAAAAAGAACAAGTTAAAAGACTATTTGACAAAGTGAATGTATTGAAAATGATCAAAAAGCCCTAAAAATCTTGATCTAAGAAGTTTCAAGGCAAGATTTGTCTAGTTTTACTCACAGTTATAAAAACAAACTCATGGGCAAACATTTTACCTTCAACAAGTGCTTACATAAAAAAAAAGTGCTTATTCTTCATAGGACTGTTATCATATGGAATGATTAACCAAAAGTAATGGTTGAACTCAACACAACATATACTCTTGACCTGTCATGTTACTGCAACAAGACAGCCAAGCCCTAATAACAACTTCCTATGCCCTGGATCAGTCAGCCAAGTGACTTCAAATCGCCCCTTGTATACCAATTCTCTCCAGTTCTCTATGTTCCATGTCTGTCTCTTACCTTTCTGATGTTCAGACCTCGAAAAGTCAAAGCATCATTCACTCGATCCTTCCATCTCCTCAGTCGAACCCTTCCCTTTGCCCCCTCCATTTATGATATATGATCCTCTTAATCATTCCATCATTCTCTCTTTGCTAATCATTTCCATGTGTTCAAACCATTTCACCACACCCTAGTCAGCTCTGTCACTCATACTCTGCTTACCATCACACATCTCTCTTGCACAGTCATCCTTTACACAATAAACCCTTCTCATACCACATACTATCTACATGCACTTCTTTTCCAACATGTCTACCCTCTTCCATTTTTCTGTATTCAGAGCATGACAAAAGCACCCATACAACACTGTTAGGACCACTATATAAGCAACCATACTCATCTTTGTACTCACGGACTGACACCTCTCATTTTGTACACCCCTTAATGCACCCAGAACCTTTGCCCACTCCTCCACCCTATGATTCACTATAGCCCTAAATATAGTACAGTTAAATCATAAGCATTTAATTCCCCAAATTTAGAACAGATGAATCATAAATATTCTATTAACTTTTATTCATCTTTCTCGTTCCCTGTTTCCTGCCTTTGCTAGTTATCACCAGGAACAGATGAACAAAGGCCTTACTTGCTCCAATTCACTTTCTAACTGTCATGTAAAATGCAATGAACAAACGTAAGGAAAGTCAGGCTGCTAATTGCACATATCCAACTAATCATGGAAAAGACGGGCTCTACTAGCTCCCATTAACTCTACCACACACATAACCTTAGCAGTGCCTGCACTAGGACTGCATTACAATGCAACCTTCCTCCCTTGCATAAGTTTCCCTTTACAGTATTTGGTTTTCTCTTTTCAAATTAGCTATTTCAAGTGGGATTACTGTCTTCATGCAGACTGTTCACTGTGTCATTTGTTACTAATCATTCTACGATGTTAAAGGATTAAATCAACTACTTTTTGGTAACCCCTTTCGCCCTATTTTCTCAACCCTTTAACAAGTGGTGCATCCCAATGTGTGGAGAAAATCTTTTCTCCTAGCAGAGTATGTCTATTTCATACTTTATCAAAGACTATAAAAAAAGTATACTTTCCTCTTTGGTGATGTGGGAGAGAGTTGAATGGATGAGGTAGGGCCTATGCTGGCAGCATGGAAGCTTTTTAGCTATGTAAATATACTATAATTATGGGTTTCTTCAGGCAAGATTTCATTTTTATATTCAATGACATTATACAATTATCTCAAGGCATGATTTCACACTACATGTACGGATTTTGTACACATTTATATCCATGTCATACAAGTTTTTAAATGTTAAGATGTTGTTTAAAGAGACAAGAATTTATTTACATGAAGAAAAAACATACTGCAACTGTTTTTATAAAACACCAAATTATCAACACTCATGCCCCAGAAATTTTTTATTCTAAAATTAACTATAATAGTGAATGCTGACATCTGGCACCCCACCCAGATGAGTGTATGCACTCTGATGTCCTGTGGGTGACTGGGATGCACAAAATTTTTTCCAACTATGGCAATTGGTAGACTTGTGACATCTATGGATAAGTGATGCAAGCAAACATCAGCTGGCACTTGAGAAAGACATGTAAAGCTTTAAATCATCATGTAATGATGGAAGCAGGTCTATTAGTATCATCACAGGATCATGAGAGCAGTTTACTGGTTAATTAACAGTAGCTTCACAAATTTTCAGTTTTGCACTTTCGCATAAGACATAACCTAAAACTACAAGGGTTTACTGCACATGATGGTTACACACTGTCAGTATCTTGAGTAAAAGCATAATACTTTAACTAAAATAGTTTGAAAACTAATACTCATTTACCTATGTGGAGGCAACATAATAGAAGGTGGGAGAAAATGCTGAAGGCGGTCCATGAGGTCTTTTCTTGACTCTCTGCCCATGCCTGTCCAACGTGCTGCAGCTCTCAGCTCCTCTGGGTTCGACATAAACATCAAACTGAAATAAATTCAGGGTTTTGAAGAATGAAAAACCTTTCCTTTCCATGGCAATGTTCTGCACACAAGAGACATTTCTCAAGAAATATCAGTTTACAATCCTTTTGTACCCCTACTAATCAGTGTGGAAGCTCTGCTTTGCTACCCTTTTGGTCAATTCTCAAGTCATCAAAGCCTATGATCAACTACCATGGATCATTCACAGATAAATAATCAGTGACCACTACCAGACGCATATCATCTTTTAACCAGCTCCCACAAATCCATTGTGTCACATTCATGGTCAATGGTACAAATCCAAGGTGGCAGCCAAGAGACACAGGAAAGAGATCTTTTGAATAAAGGAGATTGCTGGCATGGCAAGAAAAACATGAAAAACTGCTCATGAGACAATGCCTCTAAGAGAAAAGGTTTCTAATTCTTCAAAAACCAAATTTCTCTCCTCTCAATACATCCTGTAAACATGAAAACATACCAACATGAAAGAAGCTGGTCAAAGAAAAAGCTTTCCCATCAGCATACCTTGAAGGAAATGACAAAAACATAAGAGAAAAAAGAAAGGTCTGTGGGGCCTGGGTATGGATAGGAAGCTATGGTTTCAGTGCACCACACATGATAGCTAGGGAATGTGTGAGCAGATGTGGCATTTTTTGTCTGTTTCCTGGTGCTACCTTGCTGACGTGGGGGTTGGTGATGCTAATCCCTGTGGGACAGAGTGGCGCCAGGGATGGATGAAGAAGAGCAAGTATGGATATGTATATGTGTACATGTGTATGTGTATATATAAATATATGCTATGTATACGTATGTGTACATGCATGTGCATGTATATATACATGTATACGAGTGGACGGGTCTTTCTTCGTCTCTTTCCTGGCACTGCCTCACTAATGCCTTCATTCATTCCCAGTGCCACTCCACTACACAGACAAAACAGCATTGTCATCCCCTACATCAGTGAGGTAGTGCCAGGAAAGATGAAAAAAAAGGCCACATCCACTCACATTCAGTCTCTAGCTGTCATATGTAATGCACCAAAACCACTGCTCCCTATCCACATCCAGGCACCACAGACTTTTCCATGGTTTAACCTGGATGTTTTACATGCCCTGGTTCAGCCAATTAACAGCACATTGACCAAAGTATACCACAGAATTCAAATTCACTCTATTCCATGCTCACCTGTCACTTTCCAGCATTTTCAGGCACCAATTGCTCAAAATTTTTTTCACACCATCCTTCCACCTCCAATTTGGTCTCCCGTTTCTCCTTCCCTTCATCTCTGCCACATATATCCTCTTTGTCAACCTTTCCTTACTCATTCTCTCCACATGTTCAAACCATTTCAACACTCCCTCTTCTGCTCTCTCAACCACACTCTTTCTGTCACCACACGTCTCTTACCCTTTCATTACATAATCAAACAACTTCACACCACATACTGTCCTCAAACATTTCATTTCCAACACCTCCACCCTCCTCTGTGCTAACCTATCTTTAGCCTGTTCCTTGCAACCATATAATATTAATGGAACTGCTATTCCTTCAAACATACCCATTTTTGCTCTCCGAGATAACACTCTCTCTTTCCACACATTCTTCATCACTCCCAGAACCTTTGCCCCTTCCCCCACCCTGTGACGCACCTCTGCTTCCATGGTACCATTCAAGGCCAAGTTGTAATTAAGCTTTCTTGATACTGTGCCTCATTTTTTTGTAAAGTACACATGAGACTACATCATGGGAAACAGAAATCTTAAAAGGAGAGGTTTTAGAAAGTAAAACATATCAATGAGCAGAGCTTCACAAGAACACAGTGAATTAAATTATCATTCACAGGGGATAAAGTGTATACTCAAAATACTATGAATATTACACCTAACCTGCGAAGGGAAGCAAAAACTTTCAGGGTTATTTTCCAGGGAATGGCTAAATAATAATTAAATTTTAACCCCAAGGGCATCCCACAATCTCCTATCATTCACAAGTCCATTCTCAATTGCATGGGGTTGATGAAGTTTAAATAAGCATGCACCTTTCTCAAGAATCAATCATGCAGAACTTAGGTCCCAGAATCCTGTGAATACTAGCTAAAGTGAGGGTATACACTGTTCCCTAGGGTGGACTTGCTGCTGTGTTACCCACTAATGCATCAAAGATATCCAGATAATATATGGGACTATATATTTGGAAGTCTGTGCCAAAATGGGATGGAAAACTGACTTTTACAGCAATTACTAAACCTAATTCTGAAAAAATGCAAAGCTCAAATCTCTTGTAGAAAGGCAGTAGGTTACCTATAAAGCCTAACAGAATGCAAACCTTGAGAGCTGATGGACACGTTCCATATTGTGTTGAAGTGGTGTGAGTTGTGACCGGAGGCAAGTCAAAGCATCCATTGCTTGTCCACTCTCCAGCAACTCCAGGTACTTTTGTTCTAGTAGTAAGAAACGCATCTCCTGGGAAAATAAAAGAGAGAAAAATATTCCAGAAAAAGAGAAACAGCTGGAATCTTCTTCAGTTGTAATACATTAGTTTGACACTACTCTTTGCTGACAAATACCTCATCTGAATCTAATATAAAAATAATCTAATTATCTGCTATTTTCACATAACACATGAACAGGTGCTGATTTTTGACACTTGAATCTTTAATATACAGCTGATCAGGTAATCATTAACCTATAGGATTGAGAAGGCTTATCTATGAACAAGCTATTGCCCATACCATAATGCAAGGACTCGTGCATATCACCGTGAACTCTTAATACTGTGTACATTTTCCCAGATGGCTGAATCTCCTTACAGTCTAAAAACCCATGTGCCTTTCCTAAGTAAATCTGCCTGGGAGCAGTTATTCTTGGTTTCTTCACTGAGATAACTTTCTTATGAGAAAAATGTCTCTCCCACTATTTCCATTTGCTTCAAATGCAATCTTTTAGTTCTATCATGATTTCCATATAACATAAATTTTTCATCTTTTTTACTCTATCCATCAATCATTTCAATATGTTCTATCCTTCCCTAAATTAAGTATAGATCACAGTATGAATCATGTACACGTGTATATAAGTATATGTCTGTGTGTGTATATATATGAATACATTGAGATGTATAGGTATGTATATTTGCGTGTGTGGACAAGTATGTATATACATGTGTATGTGGGTGGGTTGGGCCATTCTTTCGTCTGTTTCCTTGCACTGCCTTGCTAACGCAGGAGACAGCAACAAAGCAAAATGATAAAAAAAAAATAATAATCCTTTTAGTTCCATCAATTCTTTTCCTTTCTTTTCATTACCTAAAATCTCCTGTCATTCTACTACTCTTATCTAATATTTCATTAAAAATTCTAGGTTTCTGTAATCTCACCATCTTCTTTTCAGACGACTATATGTCACTCTCCATTTACCCTTTACTTAAAAAAGCCACACGTGCTCTAAACTGCACACTCAAAATCTACTACACCAGATTGCAACAGTTCGCTGATTCATCATTATCCCTGTATCATCTACACACAGCTTTGTCTCTGACTTGCAAACCCATTTAATGCTTTAAATTTGGACTAATATTGTCTTGTTAACAATAACCCATATCAGAGCCCCAGTGATGTTCCTATTCAAGAACTTAAGGCAACACAAAATTAACTTTGACTTTAATGCTTATTACTCAAACAACTATCAGTCGTGATATAAAGTATTCTCCACTGTTTTCATATATGTGTATTATATTGATTTCATATGGTCTCTCAGATCAGTCAGAAACTAAACCTACTTACTGAGGACCTGGTCTACTAAACAAACTGATGCAACAGCTCTCAGTTCATTCCATCCTGTGCAACCTGACTAGTATGGTATGCCTTGGAGGAAACTGTGTTGTTGTTTTTTGAAGTCTAAGGGTATTCTTATGATGCTTCATATGTTAGCCAGCAACACACTAGTCCATCTATAATGCTTTCCATAATATCTTCTACTACATCTGTTCTTCAGTTCATTTAATTAGCAAATTCTTTTCAGCAAGTCGTTTCAGTTATGAACCACCCTTATGGGTAGGATGACGAGAAAGCCTTTCACTTGTATATCATGATATATCACTTACATTTGCTAGTTTGTTTGTTTGTTTGTTTGTTTTTTGGCGCTGTCTCCCGCGTTTGCGAGGTAGCGCAAGGAAACAGACGAAAGAAATGGCCCAACCCACCCCCATACACATGTATATACATACGTCCACACACGCAAATATACATACCTACACAGCTTTCCATGGTTTACCCCAGACGCTTCACATGCCTTGATTCAATCCACTGACAGCACGTCAACCCCGGTATAAAACATCGCTCCAATTCACTCTATTCCTTGCCCTCCTTTCACCCTCCTGCATGTTCAGGCCCCGATCACTCAAAATCTTTTTCACTCCATCTTTCCACCTCCAAGTTGGTCTCCCTCTTCTCCTCGTTCCCTCCACCTCCGACACATATATCCTCTTGGTCAATCTTTCCTCACTCATTCTCTCCATGTGACCAAACCATTTCAAAACACCCTCTTCTGCTCTCTCAACCAATCAACCACGCTCTTTTTATTTCCACACATCTCTCTTACCCTTACGTTACTTACTCGATCAAACCACCTCACACCACACATTGTCCTCAAACATCTCATTTCCAGCACATCCATCCTCCTGTGCACAACTCTATCCATAGTCCACGCCTCGCAACCATACAACATTGTTGGAACCACTATTCCTTCAAACATACCCATTTTTGCTTTCCGAGACAATGTTCTCGACTTCCACACATTCTTCAAGGCTCCCAGAATTTTCGCCCCCTCCCCCACCCTATGATCCACTTCCGCTTCCATGTTTCCATCCACTGCCAGATCCACTCCCAGATATCTAAAACACTTCACTTCCTCCAGTTTTTCTCCATTCAAACTCACCTCCCAATTGACTTGACCCTCAACCCTACTGTACCTAATAACCTTGCTCTTATTCACATTTACTCTTAACTTTCTTCTTTCACACACTTTACCAAACTCAGTCACCAGCTTCTGCAGTTTCTCACATGAATCAGCCACCAGCGCTGTATCATCAGCGAACAACAACTGACTCACTTCCCAAGCTCTCTCATCCCCAACAGACTTCATCCTTGCCCCTCTTTCCAAAACTCTTGCATTCACCTCCCTAACAACCCCATCCATAAACAAATTAAACAACCATGGAGACATCACACACCCCTGCCGCAAACCTACATTCACTGAGAACCAATCACTTTCCTCTCTTCCTACATGTACACATGCCTTACATCCTCGATAAAAACTTTTCACTGCTTCTAACAACTTGCCTCCCACATCATATATTCTTAATACCTTCCACAGAGCATCTCTATCAACTCTATCATATGCCTTCTCCAGATCCATAAATGCTACATACAAATCCATTTGCTTTTCTAAGTATTTCTCACATACATTCTTCAAAGCAAACACCTGATCTACACATCCTCTACCACTTCTGAAACCACACTGCTCTTCCCCAATCTGATGCTCTGTACATGCCTTCACCCTCTCAATCAATACCCTCCCATACAATTTGCCAGGAATACTCAACAAACTTATACCTCTGTAATTTGAGCACTCACTCTTATCCCCTTTGCCTTTGTACAATGGCACTATGCACGCATTCCGCCAATCCTCAGGCACCTCACCATGAGTCATACATACATTAAATAACCTTACCAACCAGTCAACAATACAGTCACCCCCTTTTTTTATAAATTCCACTGCAATACATTTGCTAGTATATGTAAAAATATGCTTTTTATGTGAAAAGCATATTAACTTTCTCACCTTAAGGCTAGAAGGATCATCCAGCATGGTGCGCAGCTCATTGAGAGCTGCTTCAGCTTTTGCCCATTCTCCATCCATAACACAGTGACGGAATCTTGCTGCAGCTGGGTGATCTAGACGGCACCCAGATTCAGACATAAGGAGTTCGGCACTCTTCCTGAAATGCATATCATTTGTAATGAAAATTATGAAAGATTAAAACTGTTTCTTATTCTAAAATCACTAATCATAATCTATTTCTTTCTAAGAAAAACTAATCTATAATTACAGAAAAATCTCCCATCTACATACCTAAGTATCAGGTTGGATACAACTGAATGCTACAAATGTGGTGGAAGAGGGACGAGTTCCAGCATTCAAAATTAGCCAAAATATACAACAATAGCCCAGTGTTCTGGGGTTGATGTGCTGTCAGTGGACTAAACCAGGGTATGTGAAGCATCCGGGGTAAACCAAAGAAAGGACTGTGAGGCCTGGTTGCAGATAGGATTCAATGGTCTTTGTGCATTACACATGTCAGCTAGAGAATGAATGTGAGCGGATGCAGCCTTTATCTGTCTGTTCCAACGCTGCATCACCAATGTGGAAAACGGTCAAGTATGAAAAAAGTATACCTTCCAAACTCCCAAAGTTGTGTTCATATGTTGGTAAATCAATGTTAGATACAAATAAGCAATTCATTTAGAATAAAATATAACCATTTTGCCCTAGAACTCTCATCAGATCGGTCTCAGCCATACATCAAAATGAATCACAAATACAAAAACAGTAATACAAAAGTAGTAATTCTCTTATGAAATAAAAAATAAGGCAAGAACATAATATAAGGGTAACAAAAAAATGTGATATAATCTTAAAGCTACCAAGGGAGAAATTAAACCCTGTGTTGGGAGTGAGTGTTGTAATAATTATCTTACCTTTTGCTACCACCATAAGTCTTTTATTTCTCCCTGGGAAAGCTGAGTAATACATCATTCTGTTTTTTGACTGTTTCATCATTCTTATATGATGAGTTTTCGTTTTATAAAAAAAACATAGATTTCCTAGTTTACTCTACTGTATTTCAGATGTATTTCAATGTTTTAGACATATTTTGCTGTTTGGGAGATCGATCTAATGAAAGCCCTTGTGTGAAATAACTAAATTCTTTCTTTGACTGTTCCAGAATCTTTTATGTTTAACAATATTCTTTCAGCTCATGTGAACACCTCCTATGCAACCGGGATGGTACACAAATGTTACTCTTGAATATTTCAGCTAATTCTACATGTTGATATACAGTCTTCTTTCATCACATCTTTAATATACCTTACCAATTCAGTCCCCCACAAGTTTTCTCTATTCATTGCTAGGTAATTTGAGACCTACACACTTATTTCATGATTGTTTTATTACTCTTATATGATGTTCTTTTCTTTCTCAAGGAAGAGTTTCCTATTTCATAATATCACTATCCAAGGTGCATTTCAGTTTGGGAGATCTGGTAAGAACACTGAGGCTAATCAATTTTCCTCACTGACTGGCTACAAATTTTACCATCAAATGCTGTTCTACCAGCTCATTTGAACACATCTTAGGCAAGTCATATGGTATACATAGTTCTCTTCAGATATATTTCAGCTACTTTAAAGTGGTGATGTCCAACCTTTTTTACCACATTCATAAGGCATCTTAAAATATGCTCCCACTGCTTTTCTTTGACTGGCTACAAATCTTTCCCTATTTCATAATTTCTTATCAAAAATTGCTCTAACAGCTCATCTGAACACAGATTTAGGAATTTTGATAGCATACAGTGTGCTATTTTAGTATATCTTGGCATATTTCTTGGTTTTGTCTACTGCATTTATCATGAAATAACATATAAGAGAACTTTATCTCAGAGCAAAAATGGGTATGTTTGAAGGAAAAATGGTTGCAACAATGTTATATGATTGCGAGGCATGGGCTACAGATGGTTGTGCGAAGGAGGGTGGATGTGTTGGAAATGAGATGTTTGAGGATAATATGCGGTGTGAGGTGGTTTGATCGACCAAGTAATGAAAGGGTAAGAGAGATGTGTGGTAATATAAAGAGTGTGGTTGAGAGATCAGAAGATGGGGTGTTGAAATGCTTTGGTCACAAGGAGAGAACGAGTGAGGAAAGATTGACAAATAGGATATATGTGTCAGAGGTAGAGGGAAGAAGGAGAAGCGTGAGACCAAATTGGAGGTGAAAGGATGGAGTGAAAAAGATTTTGAGCGATCGGGGCCTGAACATGCAGGAGGGTGAAAGATGTGCAAGGAAAAGAGTAAATTGAAAGGATGTGGTATACCAAGGTCGACGTGCTGTCAATGGAATGAACCAGGGCACGTGAAGCATCTGGGGTAAACCATGGAAAGGGAGCTGTGGTTTCAGTGCATTACACATGACAGCTAGAGACTGAGTGCAATGGGATTGGATGAAGGCAGCAAGTACGAATATGTACATGTATATATGTATATGTCTGTGTATGTATAAGTATGTATATGTTGAAATATAAATGTATGTATATGTGCATGTGTGGGCATTTATGTATATACATGTGTATGTGGGTGGGTTGGACCATCCCTCGTTTGTTTCCTTGCGCTACCTCGCTAATGCAGGAGACGGCAATTAAGTATAATAAATAAATATTTTTTTTTTATTTTTGCTTTGTCGCTGTCTCCCGCCCCCATACACATGTATATACATACGTCCACACACGCAAATATACATACCTACACAGCTTTCCATGGTTTACCCCAGACGCTTCACATGCCTTGATTCAATCCACTGACAGCACGTCAACCCTGGTATACCACATCGCTCCAATTCACTCTATTCCTTGCCCTCCTTTCACCCTCCTGCATGTTCAGACCCCGATCACACAAAATCTTTTTCACTCCATCTTTCCACCTCCAATTTGGTCTCCCTCTTCTCCTCGTTCCCTCCACCTCCGACACATATATCCTCTTGGTCAATCTTTCCCCACTCATTCTCTCCATGTGACCAAACCATTTCAAAACACCCTCTTCTGCTCTCTCAACCACGCTCTTTTTATTTCCACACATCTCTCTCACCCTTACGTTACTTACTCGATCAAACCACCTCACACCACACATTGTCTTCAAACATCTCATTTCCAGCACATCCATCCTCCTGCGCACAACTCTATCCATAGTCCACGCCTCGCAACCATACAACATTGTTGGAACCACTATTCCTTCAAACATACCCATTTTTGCTTTCCGAGACAATGTTCTCGACTTCCACACATTCTTCAAGGCTCCCAGAATTTTCGCCCCCTCCCCCACCCTATGATCCACTTCCGCTTCCATGTTTCCATCCGCTGCCAGATCCACTCCCAGATATCTAAAACACTTCACTTCCTCCAGTTTTTCTCCATTCAAACTCACCTCCCAATTGACTTGACCCTCAACCCTACTGTACCTAATAACCTTGCTCTTATTCACATTTACTCTTAACTTTCTTCTTTCACACACTTTACCAAACTCAGTCACCAGCTTCTGCAGTTTCTCACATGAATCAGCCACCAGCGCTGTATCATCAGCGAACAACAACTGACTCACTTCCCAAGCTCTCTCATCCCCAACAGACTTCATACTTGCCCCTCTTTCCAAAACTCTTGCATTCACCTCCCTAACAACCCCATCCATAAACAAATTAAACAACCATGGAGACATCACACACCCCTGCCGCAAACCTACATTCACTGAGAACCAATCACTTTCCTCTCTTCCTACACGTACACATGCCTTACATCCTCGATAAAAACTTTTCACTGCTTCTAACAACTTTCCTCCCACACCATATATTCTTAATACCTTCCACAGAGCATCTCTATCAACTCTATCATATGCCGCACAGATCCATAAATGCTACATACAAATCCATTTGCTTTTCTAAGTATTTCTCACATACATTCTTCAAAGCAAACACCTGATACACACATCCTCTACCACTTCTGAAACCACACTGCTCTTCCCCAATCTGATGCTCTGTACATGCCTTCACCCTCTCAATCAATACCCTCCCATACAATTTGCCAGGAATACTCAACAAACTTATACCTCTGTAATTTGAGCACTCACTCTTATCCCCTTTGCTTTGTACAATGGCACTATGCACGCATTCGCCAATCCTCAGGCACCTCACCATGAGTCATACATACATTAAATAACCTTACCAACCAGTCAACAATACAGTCACCCCCTTTTTTAATAAATTCCACTGCAATACATTTGCTAGTATATGTAAAAATATGCTTTTTATGTGAAAAGCATATTAACTTTCTCACCTTAAGGCTAGAAGGATCATCCAGCATGGTGCGCAGCTCATTGAGAGCTGCTTCAGCTTTTGCCCATTCTCCATCCATAACACAGTGACGGAATCTTGCTGCAGCTGGGTGATCTAGACGGCACCCAGATTCAGACATAAGGAGTTCGGCACTCTTCCTGAAATGCATATCATTTGTAAGACAATTATGAAAGATTAAAACTGTTTCTTATTCTAAAATCACTAATCATAATCTATTTCTTTCTAAGAAAAACTAATCTATAATTACAGAAAAATCTCCCATCTACATACCTAAGTATCAGGTTGGATACAACTGAATGCTACAAATGTGTGGAAGAGGGACGAGTTCCAGCATTCAAAATTAGCCAAAATATACAACAATAGCCAGTGTTCTGGGGTTGATGTGCTGTCAGTGACTAAACCAGGGTATGTGAAGCATCCGGGGTAAACCAAAGAAAGGACTGTGAGGCCTGGTTGCAGATAGGATTCAATGGTCTTTGTGCATTACACATGTCAGCTAGAGAATGAATGTGAGCGGATGCAGCCTTTATCTGTCTGTTCCAACGCTGCATCACCAATGTGGAAAACGGTCAAGTATGAAAAAAGTATACTTCCAAACTCCCCAAAGTTGTGTTCATATGTTGGTAAATCAATGTTAGATACAAATAAGCAATTCATTTAGAATAAAATATAACCATTTTGCCCTAGAACTCTCATCAGATCGGTCTCAGCCATACATCAAAATGAATCACAAATACAAAAACAGTAATACAAAAGTAGTAATTCTCTTATGAAATAAAAAATAAGGCAAGAACATAATATAAGGGTAACAAAAAAATGTGATATAATCTTAAAGCTACCAAGGGAGAAATTAAACCCTGTGTTGGGAGGAAGTGTTGTAATAATTATCTTACCTTTTGCTACCACCATAAGTCTTTTATTTCTCCCTGGGAAAGCTGAGTAATACATCATTCTGTTTTTTGACTGTTTCATCATTCTTATATGATGAGTTTTCGTTTTATAAAAAAAACATAGATTTCCTAGTTTACTCTACTGTATTTCAGATGTATTTCAATGTTTTAGACATATTTTGCTGTTTGGGAGATCGATCTAATGAAAGCCCTTGTGTGAAATAACTAAATTCTTTCTTTGACTGTTCCAGAATCTTTTATGTTTAACAATATTCTTTCAGCTCATGTGAACACCTCCTATGCAACCAGGATGGTACACAAATGTTACTCTTGAATATTTCAGCTAATTCTACATGTTGATATACAGTCTTCTTTCATCACATTTTTAATATACCTTACCAATTCAGTCCCCCACAAGTTTTCTCTATTCATTGCTAGGTAATTTGAGACCTACACACTTATTTCATGATTGTTTTATTACTCTTATATGATGTTCTTTTCTTTCTCAAGGAAGAGTTTCCTATTTCATAATATCACTATCCAAGGTGTATTTCAGTTTGGGAGATCTGGTAAGAACACTGAGGCTAATCAATTTTCCTCACTGACTGGCTACAAATTTTACCATCAAATGTTTTTAAATATGTTTCCAGCTTCATTTGAACACATCTTAGGCAAGTCATATGGTATACATAGTTCTCTTCAGATATATTTCAGCTACTTTAAAGTGGTGATGTCCAACCTTTTTTACCACATTCATAAGGCATCTTAAAATATGCTCCCACTGCTTTTCTTTGACTGGCTACAAATCTTTTCCTATTTCATAATTTCTTATCAAAAATTGCTCTAACAGCTCATCTGAACACAGATTTAGGAATTTTGATAGCATACAGTGTGCTATTTTAGTATATCTTGGCATATTTCTTGGTTTTGTCTACTGCATTTATCATGAAATAACATATAAGAGAACTTTATCTCAGAGCAAAAATGGGTATGTTTGAAGGAAAAATGGTTGCAACAATGTTATTATGATTGCGAGGCATGGGCTACAGATGGTTGTGCGAAGGAGGGTGGATGTGTTGGAAATGAGATGTTTGAGGATAATATGCGGTGTGAGGTGGTTTGATCGACCAAGTAATGAAAGGGTAAGAGAGATGTGTGGTAATAAAAAGAGTGTGGTTGAGAGATCAGAAGATGGGGTGTTGAAATGCTTTGGTCACAAGGAGAGAACGAGTGAGGAAAGTTTTTGTTTGTTTGTTTTTTGGCGCTGTCTCCCGCGTTTGCGAGGTAGCGCAAGGAAACAGACGAAAGAAATGGCCCAACCCACCCCCATACACATGTATATACATACGTCCACACACGCAAATATACATACCTACACAGCTTTCCATGGTTTACCCCAGACGCTTCACATGCCTTGATTCAATCCACTGACAGCACGTCAACCCCGGTATAAAACATCGCTCCAATTCACTCTATTCCTTGCCCTCCTTTCACCCTCCTGCATGTTCAGGCCCCGATCACTCAAAATCTTTTTCACTCCATCTTTCCACCTCCAAGTTGGTCTCCCTCTTCTCCTCGTTCCCTCCACCTCCGACACATATATCCTCTTGGTCAATCTTTCCTCACTCATTCTCTCCATGTGACCAAACCATTTCAAAACACCCTCTTCTGCTCTCTCAACCAATCAACCACGCTCTTTTTATTTCCACACATCTCTCTTACCCTTACGTTACTTACTCGATCAAACCACCTCACACCACACATTGTCCTCAAACATCTCATTTCCAGCACATCCATCCTCCTGTGCACAACTCTATCCATAGTCCACGCCTCGCAACCATACAACATTGTTGGAACCACTATTCCTTCAAACATACCCATTTTTGCTTTCCGAGACAATGTTCTCGACTTCCACACATTCTTCAAGGCTCCCAGAATTTTCGCCCCCTCCCCCACCCTATGATCCACTTCCGCTTCCATGTTTCCATCCACTGCCAGATCCACTCCCAGATATCTAAAACACTTCACTTCCTCCAGTTTTTCTCCATTCAAACTCACCTCCCAATTGACTTGACCCTCAACCCTACTGTACCTAATAACCTTGCTCTTATTCACATTTACTCTTAACTTTCTTCTTTCACACACTTTACCAAACTCAGTCACCAGCTTCTGCAGTTTCTCACATGAATCAGCCACCAGCGCTGTATCATCAGCGAACAACAACTGACTCACTTCCCAAGCTCTCTCATCCCCAACAGACTTCATCCTTGCCCCTCTTTCCAAAACTCTTGCATTCACCTCCCTAACAACCCCATCCATAAACAAATTAAACAACCATGGAGACATCACACACCCCTGCCGCAAACCTACATTCACTGAGAACCAATCACTTTCCTCTCTTCCTACATGTACACATGCCTTACATCCTCGATAAAAACTTTTCACTGCTTCTAACAACTTGCCTCCCACATCATATATTCTTAATACCTTCCACAGAGCATCTCTATCAACTCTATCATATGCCTTCTCCAGATCCATAAATGCTACATACAAATCCATTTGCTTTTCTAAGTATTTCTCACATACATTCTTCAAAGCAAACACCTGATCTACACATCCTCTACCACTTCTGAAACCACACTGCTCTTCCCCAATCTGATGCTCTGTACATGCCTTCACCCTCTCAATCAATACCCTCCCATACAATTTGCCAGGAATACTCAACAAACTTATACCTCTGTAATTTGAGCACTCACTCTTATCCCCTTTGCCTTTGTACAATGGCACTATGCACGCATTCCGCCAATCCTCAGGCACCTCACCATGAGTCATACATACATTAAATAACCTTACCAACCAGTCAACAATACAGTCACCCCCTTTTTTTATAAATTCCACTGCAATACATTTGCTAGTATATGTAAAAATATGCTTTTTATGTGAAAAGCATATTAACTTTCTCACCTTAAGGCTAGAAGGATCATCCAGCATGGTGCGCAGCTCATTGAGAGCTGCTTCAGCTTTTGCCCATTCTCCATCCATAACACAGTGACGGAATCTTGCTGCAGCTGGGTGATCTAGACGGCACCCAGATTCAGACATAAGGAGTTCGGCACTCTTCCTGAAATGCATATCATTTGTAATGAAAATTATGAAAGATTAAAACTGTTTCTTATTCTAAAATCACTAATCATAATCTATTTCTTTCTAAGAAAAACTAATCTATAATTACAGAAAAATCTCCCATCTACATACCTAAGTATCAGGTTGGATACAACTGAATGCTACAAATGTGGTGGAAGAGGGACGAGTTCCAGCATTCAAAATTAGCCAAAATATACAACAATAGCCCAGTGTTCTGGGGTTGATGTGCTGTCAGTGGACTAAACCAGGGTATGTGAAGCATCCGGGGTAAACCAAAGAAAGGACTGTGAGGCCTGGTTGCAGATAGGATTCAATGGTCTTTGTGCATTACACATGTCAGCTAGAGAATGAATGTGAGCGGATGCAGCCTTTATCTGTCTGTTCCAACGCTGCATCACCAATGTGGAAAACGGTCAAGTATGAAAAAAGTATACCTTCCAAACTCCCAAAGTTGTGTTCATATGTTGGTAAATCAATGTTAGATACAAATAAGCAATTCATTTAGAATAAAATATAACCATTTTGCCCTAGAACTCTCATCAGATCGGTCTCAGCCATACATCAAAATGAATCACAAATACAAAAACAGTAATACAAAAGTAGTAATTCTCTTATGAAATAAAAAATAAGGCAAGAACATAATATAAGGGTAACAAAAAAATGTGATATAATCTTAAAGCTACCAAGGGAGAAATTAAACCCTGTGTTGGGAGTGAGTGTTGTAATAATTATCTTACCTTTTGCTACCACCATAAGTCTTTTATTTCTCCCTGGGAAAGCTGAGTAATACATCATTCTGTTTTTTGACTGTTTCATCATTCTTATATGATGAGTTTTCGTTTTATAAAAAAAACATAGATTTCCTAGTTTACTCTACTGTATTTCAGATGTATTTCAATGTTTTAGACATATTTTGCTGTTTGGGAGATCGATCTAATGAAAGCCCTTGTGTGAAATAACTAAATTCTTTCTTTGACTGTTCCAGAATCTTTTATGTTTAACAATATTCTTTCAGCTCATGTGAACACCTCCTATGCAACCGGGATGGTACACAAATGTTACTCTTGAATATTTCAGCTAATTCTACATGTTGATATACAGTCTTCTTTCATCACATCTTTAATATACCTTACCAATTCAGTCCCCCACAAGTTTTCTCTATTCATTGCTAGGTAATTTGAGACCTACACACTTATTTCATGATTGTTTTATTACTCTTATATGATGTTCTTTTCTTTCTCAAGGAAGAGTTTCCTATTTCATAATATCACTATCCAAGGTGCATTTCAGTTTGGGAGATCTGGTAAGAACACTGAGGCTAATCAATTTTCCTCACTGACTGGCTACAAATTTTACCATCAAATGCTGTTCTACCAGCTCATTTGAACACATCTTAGGCAAGTCATATGGTATACATAGTTCTCTTCAGATATATTTCAGCTACTTTAAAGTGGTGATGTCCAACCTTTTTTACCACATTCATAAGGCATCTTAAAATATGCTCCCACTGCTTTTCTTTGACTGGCTACAAATCTTTCCCTATTTCATAATTTCTTATCAAAAATTGCTCTAACAGCTCATCTGAACACAGATTTAGGAATTTTGATAGCATACAGTGTGCTATTTTAGTATATCTTGGCATATTTCTTGGTTTTGTCTACTGCATTTATCATGAAATAACATATAAGAGAACTTTATCTCAGAGCAAAAATGGGTATGTTTGAAGGAAAAATGGTTGCAACAATGTTATATGATTGCGAGGCATGGGCTACAGATGGTTGTGCGAAGGAGGGTGGATGTGTTGGAAATGAGATGTTTGAGGATAATATGCGGTGTGAGGTGGTTTGATCGACCAAGTAATGAAAGGGTAAGAGAGATGTGTGGTAATATAAAGAGTGTGGTTGAGAGATCAGAAGATGGGGTGTTGAAATGCTTTGGTCACAAGGAGAGAACGAGTGAGGAAAGATTGACAAATAGGATATATGTGTCAGAGGTAGAGGGAAGAAGGAGAAGCGTGAGACCAAATTGGAGGTGAAAGGATGGAGTGAAAAAGATTTTGAGCGATCGGGGCCTGAACATGCAGGAGGGTGAAAGATGTGCAAGGAAAAGAGTAAATTGAAAGGATGTGGTATACCGAGGTCGACGTGCTGTCAATGGAATGAACCAGGGCACGTGAAGCATCTGGGGTAAACCATGGAAAGGGAGCTGTGGTTTCAGTGCATTGCACATGACAGCTAGAGACTGAGTGCAATGGGATTGGATGAAGGCAGCAAGTACGAATATGTACATGTATATATGTATATGTCTGTGTATGTATAAGTATGTATATGTTGAAATATAAATGTATGTATATGTGCATGTGTGGGCATTTATGTATATACATGTGTATGTGGGTGGGTTGGACCATCCCTCGTTTGTTTCCTTGCGCTACCTCGCTAATGCAGGAGACGGCAATTAAGTATAATAAATAAATATTTTTTTTTTATTTTTGCTTTGTCGCTGTCTCCCGCCCCCATACACATGTATATACATACGTCCACACACGCAAATATACATACCTACACAGCTTTCCATGGTTTACCCCAGACGCTTCACATGCCTTGATTCAATCCACTGACAGCACGTCAACCCTGGTATACCACATCGCTCCAATTCACTCTATTCCTTGCCCTCCTTTCACCCTCCTGCATGTTCAGACCCCGATCACACAAAATCTTTTTCACTCCATCTTTCCACCTCCAATTTGGTCTCCCTCTTCTCCTCGTTCCCTCCACCTCCGACACATATATCCTCTTGGTCAATCTTTCCCCACTCATTCTCTCCATGTGACCAAACCATTTCAAAACACCCTCTTCTGCTCTCTCAACCACGCTCTTTTTATTTCCACACATCTCTCTCACCCTTACGTTACTTACTCGATCAAACCACCTCACACCACACATTGTCTTCAAACATCTCATTTCCAGCACATCCATCCTCCTGCGCACAACTCTATCCATAGTCCACGCCTCGCAACCATACAACATTGTTGGAACCACTATTCCTTCAAACATACCCATTTTTGCTTTCCGAGACAATGTTCTCGACTTCCACACATTCTTCAAGGCTCCCAGAATTTTCGCCCCCTCCCCCACCCTATGATCCACTTCCGCTTCCATGTTTCCATCCGCTGCCAGATCCACTCCCAGATATCTAAAACACTTCACTTCCTCCAGTTTTTCTCCATTCAAACTCACCTCCCAATTGACTTGACCCTCAACCCTACTGTACCTAATAACCTTGCTCTTATTCACATTTACTCTTAACTTTCTTCTTTCACACACTTTACCAAACTCAGTCACCAGCTTCTGCAGTTTCTCACATGAATCAGCCACCAGCGCTGTATCATCAGCGAACAACAACTGACTCACTTCCCAAGCTCTCTCATCCCCAACAGACTTCATACTTGCCCCTCTTTCCAAAACTCTTGCATTCACCTCCCTAACAACCCCATCCATAAACAAATTAAACAACCATGGAGACATCACACACCCCTGCCGCAAACCTACATTCACTGAGAACCAATCACTTTCCTCTCTTCCTACACGTACACATGCCTTACATCCTCGATAAAAACTTTTCACTGCTTCTAACAACTTTCCTCCCACACCATATATTCTTAATACCTTCCACAGAGCATCTCTATCAACTCTATCATATATAAAATATATAAAATATGAATATGGTATAAAGTATTTCCTGTAGGATACAGAGAGGTGTCTGGGAGGGTTTACAGCCTGAACTTATGATTAAAAAAATGGCTGCCTGGCCACAGGAATAACACTAGTGTAACTGCCTAGCCATCTTTAACTACTTAAATTAAAAAGATTTTTGTTTAATGCATTACTTTTTTGAGACACGTCTATGGCATTACAAGATGAATCTATGTAACACAGCTAGAGTGCACACGACAATGCTTGGAGGCTGCATTTATCACAATCAAACATCACTGAGAGCATCTTCACACCAACACTGATGAATCCTGCCAGGCTTGGCTAAATGAAGACCAAAACTAATACTCTACATTGGAAAATATACTGCGGATACTTAAACCTCTTTACTGTGGCTGGTAAAATGGTATCCATTTACCTAAAGAGTGCATATTCAACACTACCAATGAAAATACCATGATAGTCAAGGGCCCCCTGTATATAAACACCATCACAATAAAATGATTATGAAACAAAAGATATACTGATCTATAACCAGCCACCTGAATGCAGACGATGAAATAACTAAATGCCATACAATTCTGAGGAATTGTGAAGCTCTGGATGTCTAGGAGCTTCAAGACTGGTGACAACAGCCTAGTTGTGGTTGCTGATTGACCGACAGCAAGCACTGTTAGACAAGCTAAGGCTTCTGTGATGTGAGGATTGACTAAAAAGGGTGAGCAAGAGTGCTTCCTCACCATTTTATGCATCTCATGCTTGCAGGACACCACAGAGAAAAAAATTACTGAAAACTCTCATATTCTATATTGGGAATCAAAGATGGAGGTATATCATTATGTATGCACGAAAGATCTTTGAACGCACGGCCCCAAATCAAAACTCACAGGCTCTTCCCATAAGCAAGACATACACTGGAGACCAGAGGAAAGAACATAACCAAAACTAAAGTTGCCCATACCACAATGAGAGAAAATAGTACACTGCAATCATCCAGATTCCAAAAATATCCCCTATATAACCTGCAAGTACAACAAACACTGCAGATAAAAAATATACGACATTCAAGATCACACTAGACATGTATCAAGAGGTGAATCTGATCAGCCAGACTGTCAATGATATACTAGGCATACAAATTCAAACAGCCTGAATAATCAGAGTTACGACACTACAACCTGATCCAATCCAAACTGTGAGGTAGTGACTAACATACAAAAGTAATAAGATAAACATACAGTAAACTAAACCGGGAAGCCCAAGTTGTTTCTAATATTTGCAGGTAAAGGTTTAAAAAATTCAGCCCCCAAACTTTTACATTATTTTCCTTTATTCAGACTTTCCATGAAAACTGCAGCTAAAACTCAAACAGGACAACTCTTATGAAAGGTGGTACTTTGTTCACAGTGTATGATTCAATTCTCTCCATTTTGGTAAACATGAAAGATATCACACATCTTTCTCAGGAAGTGGGGGAAGAGTTTTCAATAAGGTTTCCTATTAATATATCTGGTTCTGCTTAACATGATGGGTGATCATACTGTATTTAGCACTATAATAAATTTTCAGTTCACTAATATCAGAATGGTGTCTTTCTATCATTTCCATGTGTCTAGTTCACTGTCTATTCAGTCTTGTTTCTGCTTTTATGTTCCATCGCAAATCATCATTCAACACACTGTCCCATACATATGGTTAACTGACCAATACAAGTTGAAGCACATCTATTTTTCCATTTTGAAAGTCCTTACCATTTAAACTGGGAAAATCATGTGTATACAGCCTCTTGCCTGAAACAGAAATCTCAGTGTTCAGAGTGCTACAGTAAAGTTATCAGCACAATTCATTACCATTAGTGTTGACTTGCAGATTTCTAGGTGGCAAAACCAACACTGTCCTTGATGGAGTATTTGCCTTTCTCACACAATATGTGATATTTCCTTAAGTTCTGAGATCTAAAATGTTACCAGTTCACTCTACAGGCATGCTGATCTTATGTATTCTTGGTGCACAACATATACTTTATATTTAAGATGCTTTACTATCTCCTTTCCTTTACTGAACCACCTGCCATATCACTTTGTTGGTCCCTGTTTCTCTGTCTACTCTTTGGTTGAGTGACCATCATGCCATTTTATCTAATACCACCACAGACACATTTTATCCCTTTCACCATCTGCTCAACTGTCTGCCCTTTGATTCTCAATCTCACTCTGTGTTATGGGAGTTTGGCTTGCAGAAGCCTTCAATTGATTCTAATCATCACATAAAGAATGTAAATGTTTTGATAAAATATTTTCTGTTGAGTTTAAGGAATAATGGACAATTCTTACAAGACTCTGCAGCTGAAATGTCTGTTTAGTCAATTTAATCATCCATATCTTACTGTTATATCTATATAAATGTAATTCTACCTATCTTAATATCTACATAAATGTAATTCTACCTATCTTAATATGCGAGGGATCCAATGCCTACAGGTTGTAACATTTTCACTCGTGACATTATTTTCTCCAAATATGTTCTTCCATAATTCACCTCAAATACTTAGTAATTCATAATCATTATTTAAACTTTACTCTTCTTTTTTACTTTCCCAATATGTGCTAGGTCACAAAAATATTGTTTGTGATCTCTTATTCTTTTGAGAGTGTATCTTATAACTCTTACTTTCTCAATCTGTTTGGAGCATATCTATGTGATTTGTAACTCTATTTCTTTCAGGGTGGTTGTGTTTAATAAAATATTATCTGCTTTTTTGGATCATGTCTGCAAATGGCAACAACTTGAGCAAAAAGCCACCTTCAACAAGGCTTTATTATAATTACTGGACAGAAAGAACAGTAGCATCATTGCAGTTCTTTTTACCTCAAAAGAGCTACATTAACTGCTCCCATATGGAGTGCAGTTCTGAAACTCCCAAGGACCTGCAACTTTATAAGAAAAACAGCAATAACAGTTGTGATATCTATAATAATAATTTTTTCATACTTGTTAGCGGTTTCCTATTATCAAAAAGGTAGCACCAGGAATAGACAAAGAAATGGTCTGATTCACTCATAACCGTTCTCTAACTGTCATGTGTAAAAGCACGTAAAAACAACCTTCTATTTACAACCAGGCCCTAAAGACCTTTCTATGGGTCCCCTACTACTTCATACACTTCAACATAATGTAATAATAATAATAATAATAATAATAATAATAATAATAATAATAATAATAATACGTTAAGTAGGGTTGAGGGACAAGTTAATTGGGATGTAAGTCTGAATGGGGAAAAATTGGAGGAATTGAAGTGTTTTAGATATCTGGAAGTGGACTTAGCAGCAAATGAAACCATGGAAGTGGAAGTGAGTCATAGGGTGGGGGAGGGGGCGAAAGTTCTGGGAGCATTGAAGAAGTGTGGAAGTCGAGAACGTTGTCTTAGAAAGCAAAAATGGGTATGTTTGAAGGAATAGTGGTTCCAACAATGTTATATGGTTGTGAGGCATGTGCTATGGAGAGAGGGGTGTGGAGGAGGATGGATTTGCTGGAAATGATATGTATGAGGACAATATGTGGTGTGAGATGGTTTGATCGAGTAAGTAATAATAGGGTAAGAGAGATGTGTGGTAATAAAAAGAGTGTGGTTGAGAGAGCAGAAGAGGGTGTTTTGAAATGGTTTGGTCACGTGGAGAGAATGAAAGACGAAAGATTGACCAAGAGGATATATGTGTCAGAGGTGGAGGGAATGAGAAGTGGGAGACCAAATTGGAGGTGGAAAGATGGAGTGAAAAAGATTTTGAGTGATTGGGACCTGAACATGCAGGAGGGTGAAAGGCGTTCAAGGAACAGAGTGAATTGGAATGATGTGGTATACCGGGGTCGACGTGCTGTCAATGGATTGAATTAGGGCATGTGAAGCATCTAGGGTAAACCATGGAAAGTTCTGTGGGGCCTGGATGTGGAAAGGGAGCTGTGGTTTCGGTGCATTATTACATGACAGCTAGAGACTGAATGTGAACAAATGTGGCCTTTGTTGTCCTTTCCTAGCGCTACCTTGTGCACATGAGGGGGGAGGGGGTTGTTATTTCACGTGTGGTGGGGTGGCGATGGGAATGAATAAAGGCAGCCAGTATGAATTATGTACATGTGTATATATGTATGTGTCTGTGTGTATATATATATGTATACATTAATAATAATAATAATAATAATAATAATAATAATAATAATAATAATAATAAGGTAGTTCCAACAATGTTGTAGGAATGTGAGGCATGTGCCATAGATGAGATGTACAGATGAGGGTGGTGTCAGAAATAAACTGCTTAAAGACAATATGCGGTGTGGGGAGGGTTGATCGAGTAAGTTATGATAGATTACGAAAGAGGTGTGGTAATAAGATGAGTAACAGTTGAAAGACCTGAAGGAAGGTATCCTGAAATAGTCTGGAACATGTTTAAAGTGGGTGAAGAGAGACTGACAATGAGGGTATATATATATATGTCAGGAGTGTAAGAGACAGGAAGGGGAAGACTAAAATGGAGATGAAAGGATAGTGGAAAAAATTTGAGTGCTTGGGGTCTTAACAAGCAGGAGGATGAAAGGTGACAAAGTGAATTGGGGTGATGTGGTAAAGAGAGGTCAATGGAATGAACGAAGGCATATGATGCAGCCAGAGGGCACAATGCAGAGCTCTATGGGGACTGATTACGGAGAGAGGGCTGTGGGTTCTGTGCATCACACATGATGGCTAGAGAATGGACACGAGTGAATGAGGCCTCGCTAATGCAAGAAATGGTGAACAAGTATGAATAAAAATTTCATAAAAGATAATGGTAATGATATTAAGGATTAATCTGGCAATGAAATTACCTCATACCTATTTCCTACTCTCACAAAACACCCAAGCATTTTTGCAAAGTTTGATTTTAGACACTGCAACACTGATTTTGTCACATTTAATTTTTCAGTGAGTTAATTTACTGGTGATGGGTAATTTGAATGTGAGAGTGGGTGATACACCAGTTGAGGGTATAATCTATGGTGCAATGTCAGTGAATTAAGTCGTTTTTCGTAATTCAAGTCCTTTCCAGTATCAATGCAAACCTGTGGAAAATTTCTGCATGATGTCTAACTCAGCAAATTTTGCCTTTCATGAAAGGTGAAGCTCACAAAAAAGCAGTATTCTATCATGGAAACTACAGTATTCGTATCTTAGGAGGAAAAACCACAGCTAAAGTTATAAAAACTATAAACACAAAAATTCAGCAATGGTATTGACAAAAACAAGTATTTGGTCCAACATATGTTTATTACAAATGACATATGCTAACATGTAAATACATAAAAGCATAATTTAGTAAAAGACACTGTGCTGTCAAACCCCTTGACTATGTCTATACTAGCATCTTGGTAACAGGGTTAAGGTAGTGGATAGTTTGAAACTGTTTATACACCATGTGTGAAAACCTGCACTTTCACCAAAATATGTACAATCAATGAAAACAAAACTACAGGCAGTCCATCAAAAGCACCACTGCCAACAGCTTCTCTACCACCTGCAATCCCTTCCTAAAAACTACCAATAGTAACAACTCCCTGCCACCAACATATTCTTCACTAAAACTACCACCACATCTCAATCATAAGCTGAGTATGTTTGCTGCAAGAATATGCTCACATCTCTGAAAGGTTCAATAAGATTTCTATATCTAGAATATGTCTTTCCTGATGATGCAGTAAATATAGGACATTTATCTCAATCAATGAAGAAATCAGACAATGCCTAAATTACAGATATTGAGGAGAACTGCAAAAACAGGAGACATGGAAGATGGTGTGCTGTTTCAAGTGGAACTTCTGTTACAATTTATAGTGTTGCCTGATGAGACTAGAATTACCTTACCTAAACCTTACAGTTGTTGTAGTTAAAAAAAAAAAAAGTATACTCAATGCTAACCACATACTACTGAGATTTCCTTACAAAAAATGTGCACACAGTTATTGCATGAATGATTATGATTTTCAAGATATTCAAGTGAAAAGTACCTGGAATTATGATGATCACTGAAAAAGTATATGCACATGCATATGTGTTTTTCCTTTCTAGTCTTAAAGGCTTGTAAAATCCAACCTACCATCTTTCTGGAAGAGGAAAGAATTGCTCTATTGTGTTTGCTGAAAAAAGGTCATCAGACATTATTATCCCGTCTTTAACCATGTTCACTCAGGATGTGATGGTGTTTGTATCTGCCCAATACTATTTACTGTCTTTTACTCCTTTACTCCCTCCATACTATGATATTTTCACCAATGAAAATCAAAGTGTTTTTGGTGGCCCAGTGGAAGCCTTTCTGATGTTTGTCTTTAGTTTTACAATGGTTTCTGTTGATATGATTCTCATATTTTAGTATCACCTGCAAAGAGTGGCAAAAAAAATACCATTTGTATATGCATCAATAACAGATATGAGAATTAAGAACAGTGGAGATATGAGTAGTCTTCCTTAAATATGGCACCATCATTTACATGTTGAGATTAGTTTGCTAAAAAAAAAGTTGTATGTCCACCTTTCTCTGTCTGGTTCTTCCCATCTAACTCATTTTGTGTGTTAGGACACCAAATTCACACCCATCAATGCACTTTGCAAAATTTGTGTGTTTTATGTTAGCATTTCATTCTCCAGTGTCTCTGCTTATATCTTGGTCATAAAGGGAGAGGCACAATGACCGGGCATGTCCTCAATGACCCTCTCAAAATTTATTGTGTGAAACAAGGGGAAATGTTTAGGATAAAGTCAATAGAATCAAACTTTAAGGTTACTCTTGGCTCAACGAACATTCATCCTTTTTGCTTTTTTAGTGTGTTAATCACTTACCAGACATCATCTACATATGTGCCCTCTTCTGCTCTTGGGAGGCCATTGGATCTCATGGTTCTTGTTTTGCATTAGTATACAAACATTTTGGCTACTCTCCTTTCTCAGTGATGGCTCTTTCTTCTTCTTCTTCTTCTTCTTCTTCTTCTTCTTCTTCTTCCTAAGTTTCACATGATTCCTTAAGTTAATATGATTGGATTGTACCTCTCTGCTGAGTGAGCTTTGGATCTTTCTGAAAGTACACAACTCATTTCTGCCACTTACAGAAGAAATGTCCTGTTCATTCTAGTCTGGACCTCTTGAACAGTACTCTGCACTTTTTCCTAAAAGGCATGTTTGTTGCATGTTTGAAATGCTACTACAGTTACACATGTCACATTAGCCTCTGGTGCTCTGTCCCTCAGAAGAGATTTCCACTGTGTTGCAGACAACTCACCGTTTATTTCCCATTTTATCAGTTTACTTTCAAAACTGATATTGATAAATGTACCTCCTTGGTGGCAGGTATACTGCCCTTAAAGATTAGCAAACCTACTTGTCTCTACATCAATTAGATTGCAATCCAAGTATAATGTATAAGAGATTGTATGGTCATATATCATATCTGCATGAAGTTTGTGAATACATAGTATATTTTTCTCTGGCTGGTTTTTCTCTCTACTGAATCAGATATAGGTTACTGGATTAATAATTATTTCCACTTAACACTTCTGCAACAGCCACTTAATTCTATTCATCCATATTCAAAGTTCAACAATTAAGATTCTTGTAAACTGATTTTAACCCCTCAATAATGTTCCTTTTCCCTGAGATGTTGGGACCCTGCAATTTGCTCACTTTCACCTTCACTACTGGTGGTTAAAAAGACTTCAATACTAACAAAATGCTATACTTGGAAAAAAAAACCCTATTGGAGTTAATCAATGGACAAGTGGAGGGATGCCCAATGGCAAATTCTAATGTAAGAAACTCAATTCAAATGCAGTTAAATCCATCTGCATGATGAATACCGTATACCACCTCATAATTGGCAACAATGGCAACATGGGAACTAGATGCCAATTCAGTAATAACATGAACCATAGATATGACAAAATGGTTTCTCATGTGCCTGAAGGATTTCTCAAATACTGAGGGTTTCAACCACAATTTAAAGGACAAAAAGGATACCCAAAGAAAGATGACAGCCTGAAGCAAAGGATGGAACTGGCTTAAGAAGCTAGACCACCGTCCACAATAGGTAAAGGCAAGGTGACATGAGATAGTGAAATTCTCTATAGTGATTCAGAAGCATGATCCTTTATACAAACACCTATTTTACGGTACATACACATCATTTTCTGAGGTCTACCCACACACTAAGCCTGAGACCTGGCTCGCCATGCTGTTGCCCACAGACCTACATAACTACCACATACTGGTGGGTAGTGCTGCTGGACACCACCTGCATAAGGTTGTACTGCAAGTGAGAAGCCACTTCTGGTGAGGTTGTGTTGTCATTGCCTGAGGACCTGAAGACAGGTGGAGACTCATCGAGCTTTTCACTCCACAGGAGTCCAACACTTCCCAGCTCCTGACTAAAGCAAAGTCTTCAAGCTGCACAAGCCACATAAAAAGTGCCCTGGGGTTATCTGATTAATCAACCCTGGCTAGTTTGGTACACATCTTACCAACTTAACCACTGAATTTCTTATGATTGTGGTTATTGTGGTTATTTTGTCAAGCAATATTAGGCCCGAAATGCTTAAAATATATAGTCTGATGGTTGCAAGCAAAATGTGAAACAATATTAGCTCTAGGTGTTGATGGCGTTTTCACAAAGTTGCTTATTACACTTTCTGATTTTAATGATAATATTCCACTTCTCTTTTGAGTTCACATTGGAGACCACACTCTACTTGATCTTCCAAAGACAAATTATGCTATACTTCCTTTGTCTGCACTCCAAAAAAAGCACAACCTCTGTGTTTCCAGTTGTTCTCAGTAGTTCATATCTCAGCAGTTCACAATGTGTTTGATCTTTTTACACTTTCTAACTCTGCAAATTCACCTGCTCTGACAGGTGATATTTACAAAGAGTGATATTCTATTCGGTAAAGCATTAGTGCCTTGAACAGTCCTGCCTTAAAAATCTTACAGAGAACAAAGATGATCAGATAAGAAGAGCCAGTAAGAGCATTTTGAGCATAAATGGGAACTAAAAAAACTTTGCTGATTTTAGCATGATCTTCCAAGACCATTAATGGCAGATGCGGTAAAGGAAAATGTCAGTCATATGACATCTATTACAAAATGGATCATTAAGGAAGGTGCTTTTACAAAAGAGGGCACTAATAGAAGCCTCTTCCAAAAGGAGGGCAACCACTATTCCAAAACCAAAAGATCCAAGAAAGAAGAGATTGTATGAAGATAATAACAGATATTTTTTACTTAGTGGACTACACAACATATCACTCAGAAATGAAATATGAAAGAGCAGCTGAGACCTTTAAAATGTTTCATGAGCTAGTGTAAAAGAAAAACTAATTCAGAAGAAGGATCTCAGTTTATGCTGTAGACAATAAAGAGGGGAGAAGACTGCTGTCCAACTAGCACCTCATTAAGAAAATGTATGCACTGGTAAAAGTGTGGGATTGGTATGTGTCATTTGTTGAACAGTTTAAAATAAAGTTCCCTACGTAAGCACAGGATTTTCTATCTTCATAATACTGCATGGAAGAACAGTCTATGGACACCTGAATATTCTGGGGAAACTATGGGACAAATGAAACAGGAATAAAGTTCATACTACCCACTAGTAAGTGTATGAGTTCAGAAAGAAATAAGTAGAAATGTGCAAACTGGCCTGGAGAAAGTTTAAGAAAGTGTAGGGCAAGTATGAATATTATCAAAACAAACAGTCAACGAACAGAAAATTGAGTGAAATTTCACGTTGTTTTTTTGTTGTCATCCAATACTGTATTCATAACAAATTCACATCAAAATAGAAATGTCCTTACCCAGTGATGAAAAAGAAGGGACAGATGGATTATGTCATCAAGGTTAACGGTCAACATCTGATATTCCATGCCAACATGCTCTAGTGGTATATGTCCCAGCAGGAAACATCATCTGTCTGTGTCGAGGAAGTAAGTTCTGCTGCAGTAACTGAGGATAGTGAGGAGGATCCGGAGTCACAACATATAGTACTGCCCAGCATAGACCGTAAGGAAACCTGGAGGCAAGTAAACAGCAATGAAAACCTTTCTAAGGCACAGGAGGAAGAAGGCAGGGAACTGTTACAACACGACTAGGTATACCTTACTTTACATATAGCTCATGCTGATTAAGGAGGCTTTTCTCTGCCCCTACAGCTCAGTTTGGGACCTAGATGTAAGTTGTTCCTCTAACTAGTCAAGCTATAGGAGGATGCAGCATAGAGCCAATGCATCATATACAACCTGGTTGACCAGATACAGAGTTTATGATTTCTTGAATGTCTACACTAAGTAGTCCATGTTTATAATTTCTAAAGGTAGAGAGTTGAAAAATTTAGTACCCGGGTATTTAAACTATGAATACTCAGGTTATCTATGGCATCTTTTTTTTGTTTTAATGATGATACCTTATCATATTTTTCATATCTTTCATCCCAAAATGAAATACCTTTATGTATACTGGGTACCATAATCTACGATTTTCTAATTGTAACTCCTGATATATCACTCCCACTTGCACTCCACAGAACAGAGTCTGCATATTTCACTAATTCTCAATGTAGAATCTATATGAAACTTGCACTTTACAAAGCTTGATAATTTTGCTCAATGCAAGGTGAGCTCAATGTGATGGAAGCACACATTGGTATTTTAGTTTGGAGAGTTCTAGTGCTTTGAAGAGTGTTATGATTAATAATGCCACACTCATTATCAGGGTTCACAAAATTTCACCAACCAATTGCTCTACTGTGCTAAAGAAAAGAAAAGGTCATCTGATATAAGTACTTCTAGGCCTTTTACATTTCTCTTCTTTGATATCATAGTAAAAGCATTCAGTATGAGTTTTCATTTCTTCATTTTCCTACTTTGCAGCATTTATATGTGTCTACTAAAATATTTTCATTCTCAGTGGCCCATCAGAAGACTTGATGGACATCTAACTGCAGACTCAATGCCTTTTAACAAATGAAATTTTCATCTCTATTGTGGTACCATCCACAAATAATGATACACAGATGTGTTTTGTCTTTGCAACTATGTCATATATGAAAAGAAATAACTGAAGATCAAGTACAATTCCTTTAAGAATGGAGATTTTCACCTCCTCCACCTCAGCAAGTTAGCATCAGGAACAGAAGATTCAGCCTTCAAGAAAATTTTTGCTTGGCTCCTGTTCCTATTTCTTCAAACTAACAATAAAGAAAGGGAGATACATGAGCAGTATTCTTTTTCCCTGTTCCCTAGATACAAATTCTATAGGAACCAGAAACACTCTGATTCTCAATAATAAGTTGTACTTTGTTTACAATATTGTTGATTTTATCTTTTCGATATATTGGTTATTCCCATCCTACTCATCTTTCGTACTTTATCCCTACAGTCACATTTGCTAAAGGCTTTGACAGAGTCTGTATAATGAATCAACATCTTGTGTTCACTAGTTCTACAACAATTTTTTGAACCGATCAAAAAGCAGAAAAAGGTATGACCCTTGTGCAGTGAAAAGGTACTACACTAGATTGAGTACGTACTCTAGATCACCTGGCAGGAAAATTCAACACACTGAATAAATGCCTACAAAGTGTTCCTAATCAGCTTAGCTGAAATGGATGCATACTACTGCAAGCTAAAATGACTGACAAGAACAGCAATAATGCAGCTTATTTCCTGAATGAGATGTGAATATAGTGACTGAGCCTCCAAAATCAGCATAAAGTAGAGAAATTTGGACTCATAAGCCATATCTACAAAGCATAAATGACCAACCAAACTGTGAAGGATATATAAGCCCAGAGGCAACAGCCTTACTTAAACCTCACTAATCAGAGGATCAGTGGTGTAATTTGGTCCTAAACAAAGCTAATGAGGTGCACAAACTTCTAAAATCAGCATAAGTTATATGCAAGGTTGTGTGTGTGTGTGTGTGTGTGTGATCTGTCATGCTACAATATGTACATAGGCCTGTGAGCCACATCAACAAATAATCTAAAAATCCAAGGAATAAGGAATAAATCTGAAATCTAGCCTCCAGAATTAATATGAGGAATATGTATGGTAGAGAAAAGGCAAGAGCAAATATAATCATCCACTTCTCCGTGTGGGGGTCCCATGCAGGTTTCCAAATGTGTATACTATTGATATGCAAATTCCAAAAAAGGAATCTGTGAAATGCCTTCTGAAACTTTTTTAATCATAATCAGCTTTCACTTATCTGCTTACAAAGATGCTTCTTTTCAATCACCTCAGACTCGGATCTAAATGAAACTATATATGATGAGTATAGGTTTAGATACAGAAAATACCAGGTCTTTTAATACTTCTGGATGTATCTTATCTGGTTCTGATGATTTGCCTACCTAAAACTTCATCATTTTGGTAAGAAATTTCTTTCAAATGGTGTTTAAATCATTTTTCATAGAAATTCATTTCTCCAAGTAATATCTTCACGTTCATTTCTAAGGCTTTCATGCTCCCCTTTATCGGATAATCTACCAAACCTTGGTCTTTAAATAGCTTTTGTGTAACACTCAAATCAGATGTCAACAAACACTGATCACTTTTTCCAACTCTGGAGTAATCTAAGCTGGTTATCAGGTTTTCCTAATTTGTCAAAATTAAGTCAAATACAACTGGAATGTCTAGACCTTTCCACCTGAACAGCAGTGATATGAAAAAAAAAGTAATTACAGTATCTTGCAAAGTTTCAGTACATTTCTATCTCAAAATTTTAGTTATCTCCTTTTGAATTAAATCAATTCTAGTCTATATCCAGATACTTAAAGTCCCCTAGTGATAAGAACTGAAAAGCCTGTTGCACACCTCAGTAATAGGCTCACACTGTGCTGTGATTCGTTCATTAATGCTGATCTATAAACAATTTCAAATGAGTGTTCATCCTGTTGCTTTTAACATAATATATATATCTGTATGAGGAATCACACCCATTCATATATTATTTTCAGAGCTGTACATAAACATCTGGTAATTGCTTCCTACAATGCCTAATGATAGATCTGCCGACTTTCACCATAACATAACATAATTCTTTGATTCATAATTGTTTTGAAGTTCCTCTGTATCTTTCTAGAGTTCGCATGCTAGTTCTCATTCTACACTAAGTCATTATTCACATTAATGTCTTTATGCAGGGTAGGACACTTTTATTTGACACATTTATGTTTGTAATAACTTAGGACTTAACAAAGTAATACAGGTTTTTATAATCACAAAGTAAAATACAAGCACAGGAAACTGACACACTGTCACTTTTGCAATCTAAAAATCAGATTCTTTCAATGCATTTCAAAACTCTTCAGTTCCCTGAATCATACCACTACACTGCTCATTACTGTCATCAGTGTCCACGGCTTCATTAATCCTGATTTTAAGGTCATCTTTACTTATGGGATGTTTTATGTATCCTTTGTTCTTTTAAGATCCCCACACATAAAAATTTGGCATGGACTAGTCTGAGGACTGGGGTGTCCATAAAACAGTGCTGAACTGGTAAGCTATCTTAAACCTAAACTGTGGCATTAAAATTTCTAAGGCACATTCAAATGTCCCTCATGCAAATTTCCAAGACACTATGAAAAAATAAAATCATATTTACAGCCGTTTGTTAAAGATTTTGTGTCAATATGTGGGTACCAGTCAGGACTGTCACAATGTATTCAAATAAACCTTGGGTAACAAAAAAACTAAAATGTGATTTATATGAGAAGAAAGTAGCATTGTCATCTGGGAATAGGAATATAATAAAGCACAAGAAACTTGATGTTAAGATCAAACATACTAAATTACTATATAAAAGTTAAGGTTGAGAATTTATTTTGCACTAACAATTCTAAAAATGCTTGGATTGGGCTAAAACAGTTGTGTGGCTAACAAAAGAAAAGTTCTATACCTGACCCAGAGGACATAGCTGAGTATATGAAGGGGCTTAATCTTTTTTATGCCAGGTCCCATGATAAGGATTTTTGAAAGGAATGTTCTGATGTCCTATTTATTACAAATAGTGTAAATGACCTACCAATTGTAATTTCTCAAGAGGATGTACTGTTATCTTTAAAAAAGGTTAAAATTGGTAAGACAAACGGTCCTGATAATTTGGGTGCCAAAATATCAAAATCTTGTTGCACACAATTGTATGAGCCATTACATGTCCTATTTCAAGCTTCTCTTAACCAATGCAAAGTTCCTAATTTATGGAAAACATAAGAAATTATGCCTGTACCTTATGATTCCATTACCTATTGTTAAGAATGACCCAAGACCTGTGGCTCTCAATCAGTTATGATGAAATGCTTTGAAGTCATTGTTAAAAAGTGTGTATGTAAATATGTAGATTCTATCAGAGATACTATGAAGTTTGCATACTGTAATGGGAGAGGTGTTGAAGATGCAACCATAATGTGATTACATCAAATTACACATCTTGACATGCCTAACACTTATGCAAGAATTTACTTATTGACTTCTGTAGTGCAGTCAATACTATACCTCGTATCATGTTAAAGAAATTACATTATTTGAAGGTAAATAGCAACCTCATTTTTCAGATATATAGTTACCTAACTAATAGACCAAACTTGTAAAATTTAGAAATATTAAATCTCGTACCACATCTACAAATAATGGTGCTCCACAGGGCTGTTTTACTGCCTTTATCATTTACTTTATATACAAACGATTCCACTGGTAACTACAGAACAAGTTCTGTTTCAAATGTGATGATGGTGCAGTGATCATTGGAAAAATAAGGGACGAATTTGAACGTGAATATCAGACTCAAACTAATGACTTTGTTAAATGGTGTAATAAAAATTACCCCTGGGGATAGGGGAGAAAGAATACTTCCCACGTATTCCCTGCGTGTCGTAGAAGGCGACTAAAAGGGGAGGGAGCGGGGGGCTGGAAATCCTCCCCTCTCGTTTTTTTTTTTTTTTCCAAAAGAAGGAACAGAGAATTGGGCCAGGTGAGGGTATTCCCTCAAAGGCCCAGTCCTCTGTTCTTAACGCTACCTCGCTAATGCGGGAAATGGCGAATAGTTTGAAAGAAAAAAGAAAGAAAAAAATTACGTGAATCTAAATATCAAAAAGACCAAAGAAATGGTGACTGACTTTTGTAAGAAGGAAAATTGCACTGAACAACTAATCATCAAAGGAAAGCAGGTAGATACTGTGCACAATTATAAATACTTGGGTTTGATTATTACTGATGGTAGTCTAAATAGTGATGTTAACACTTAAAAGGTTTATGGAAACTGTATGCAAAGAATTCATTTCTTAAGAAATTTCAAAAACCTGAAAATTGATAGGACTATTCTTTCTATGTTTTATAAGTCAGTTGTTGAGTCAACACTTTGTTTTTGTATAGCACCATACTATGGAAGTTTGAGTGTAAAAAATAAGAATAAACTTAGGAAAACTGTAAAAATAGCTAGTAAATTGAGTGCTAATGTAACTGCACTTGATGCATTATAATCAAAATATGTTTTAAATTTAACTGATAGAATCATGAGTGATTCTCACCATCAGGCAAAAAATTGAGTTTACCATTGCAAAAAACATGCAGACATAAGAAATCATTTGTACCAGTAAATATTAAACTCTACAGTCATGTTAACTCAAGATAATCGTTCACTATTTGTGACCGTATTGATGCTGGTGTGTGTGGTAATGACACTGAACCAAAGATGTTGTCTTTTAATGTATCTGTATACTTTTAGCTGCTGCACTTTTACATTATCATTTTCTTTTACCTTGTGCATGAGACTGAATGCATATTATAACATGGCTCTGGATCCACAAAGTTTCAATTTGTATAATATATTACAAATTGACTAAATAAAGTATTAATTATCATTATTACTATAATTATTATTATTATTATTATTATTATTATTATCATTAATGTTTCAGAACAGCAACAGCTTAATATCACAATTATCTATGAGTTGTTAATAAAGGTCAATTTGATTATTCATCAAACCTTATGTCTCCTGGTCATTTTAATATTTTTATCCTCAATTTCCACCTTGTGTTTAGAATAGCTCTTGCATTAACTTAGTTTCATGGTCATGTCTGTCATTTTCCCTCCCCTGGATTCACTGTTATCAACTGTCCAAGCTCTTACCATCACTGATATCTGCTGATCAAATAACAGTAGTAAAAATACAGCTTATCTTGATGAAAATTAACTTAATATAAATGAGAATGATAATATGGCAACAAGATTTTCCCACTTGTTTATAAACTAGCTTTCCATAGTACTGATATTAACTTTAGTTAGTGCCTTTAATCTAGATCTTATAAATGCAAAGTCACATGCAGTATTTCAATGTATTGTCCAAACACCATAAACTGAACTTCCCTAAAAAAAAACTGCTTTTGTTGTTGCAGCAACAGTTCATGAAGTGACTAGACTGAAGCATACTATCATCAAAATGAGAAACCCATAAAAAAGAAAAGTTTTCAGAAGAGAGCTTACCTAATTTTGAAAACGAAATCATCTTTGAAAGTGACAAATAGAAATGTAATCCCAAGTCATCCATAAACATATTACTGTAGATATTTTGGCTAACAAATATTACATGATCTATGTGAAAAATATTCTCATGGAACAAATCTTTACCACAGAACATATTACAATACATCTATTTTTCATCACAAGCACCTTTATGTTTTACTTGAACCAAAGCAAACCACACCTGACCATAAAATGAACTTTTCTAGCAACTCAACACCCAAATTAGTGTCAGCTACTTTTCTGCCAATGAAAATGAAAGATTAAGCACACTCAGTCTCTAGCTGTCATGTGTAATGCGCAGAAACCACAACTCCCTATCCACATTCAGGCCCTACAGACCTTTCCATGGTTTACCCGAGACATTTCACACCCCTTGGTTCAGCACATTCTTAACCATACATTTCTCCATGTCTTTAATGTATTTCCATCACTTCTCAAATTCTTTAGGTACTAAAAATTCTTCTATCATTAATTCACACTACACTGGAATACAGTACTTCTTCATGAATTATCCAAGAAGTAAATTATATACTTTGTACAGTATTTTTTTCTGAAACAACACACCAGTAATAAATACAGAACTTATGATGCGTTTGGAAGAAGTTGAGAAGGTGAGTGAGCTTGAAAAAGATAAGAGGCCTGTGTGCAAAGATACCAAGTAAGACTGAATGGAGAGTAATATAGGATGACAATATACGAAACATATTAAGTGGAAAAGGAGTGGAAGGCATTCATGCCCAGGTAATGTATATGGAGTGTGGAATACAGATTAGCATACAAGAAAGGGTAATGAGCTGAAATGAGAGAGTTAAACTGCTAGTGAATGAAGAATGAGATTTGTATGGATGGTATTGTGATTGCAGCAAAGAAGTACAAGAGATTAGGTGTACAAGGGGAAGCTAAGCAGCAGGAGGTTAAGAAACAGGTTTTGGAAGGAGGTGAACATTATAAGTAGTATGAGAAAAAAAACAGGAATTTCAGAGAGAGGAGCATATGGGACAGTGGTAACAAGGAAAGGTGAAAAAGATATGGAATATGTATTTTTGAAGCACTACTGAATGTGCTGGATAGGGGTGGTGAATGTTGAGTGTTTCGGACATAGCATGGCTTCTGGAATGAGGGAATCTTGGCAAATGGCTTGGTGAAATGGAAGGCAGCAATTAAAGCCTTGTGTATAAATCTAAAAGTGAATAAGGAACACAAGTGGATGGGATTATGGGTGAGTTTCTTCAGAAAAAGAGTAAGTGTTGATGATTGATTAGTCAGTCCATTCAACATTCATAAGGCCCAATGGGAAGCAACTAAGGACTGGCAAAGTACAAATATAGTTCCCTTATGCAAAGGCACAGGGAAAAAGTGAATGCTTGAATTACAGAGGTATAAGTTTGGCAGGTATGGCTGGTAACATACATGGGAGACTGGTGACATGCATGGGTCTTATGACAAGGAGCAAGCCTAGGATACTCTGTAGGATGGAGTGGGGGCATGAGAGGTGAATCAGTTGCTGTTTGCAGATGATACAGCTCTGATGCAAGACTCCAAAGAGAAACTCCAGAAGCTGGTGAGGGTTTTGGTGGAAGACTCCACGGAGAAACTCCAGAGCTGGTGAGAGTTTGGGAGTGTGTGTGAAAGGAGAGTGTTGAGAGAAAATGTAAATAAAAGTAGTTACAATATAATATACAATAAGATGATGAGAGAGAGCGGTCCTCGATTGAATGGGCAAGACCTGAAGGAAGTAGAGATTCTATAGGTACATGAAAGTGAACTTGCCAAAGGATCAAACCATAGGGGCTGAAGTCAGTCATAGGATGCATGAGGGGGCTAAGGTCCTGTTTGCACTAAGTGTGTGGAAGGGCAAATAAAGGTACATTTTGAAGATAAAGCAGCCCTAACAGTGGTGTATGGATGTGAATCTTGGGCTCTGAATGTAACAGAAAGGAAGAGGGTGGTTGTAATGAGGAAAATATATGGTGTGAAGCTGGTTACTGTGCATCAGAAATTTCACACAAAAATTCATAATACTTTTCCTCATTATGATAGAGAAGACATATTTCTAGAAGAGGCATACAAATCCATAAAAACCTCAACTACCCTAATCTAGAATTTATCTTTCTTGTATTTACATTTAATAGAATCTCTTAATTCGACCCAATGGTTTGGCAAAGCTTTATGAGTTTTTATGCATCCTCAAGAAATCTCTCTCTCCCTCTCAAATATGAAGAGATGTACTATAAAACTACAAAATTTCAAACAAAAAACTCCATATGGTGGTGATCCTTTCTATTTTCTGAAATAACATCAAGATGTAATAATACTTATCTCACATAAGTAAACAACATGCAAGCATATGCACACTCATGAGACATTTACTTAAACACCATAACTGACTGAAAATATACATCAATTAAGTCTTGTAACTGGCCTGTGATCAAATCACAACTGCTGCTTCTTCAAGGAAGATGGAAAGGTGGATTCTACAAACCTTTAACATGAAAGGTACAAAACTAATAACAATACTTTTCAAAGCACATATTCTCTATGCTTTAATACTGATAAATATTAGTACCAAAACCACCTTTTAGATAATACTGCTAATAAATATGATATAAAGGATTTTCATAGCCTACAGTGAATATCAACAATCAAAACTACTACAAACAAGTGTAAAGAATGAAGACTTAAATAGCTTGAGTGCATATTGGGAAGCTATATAAGTGTTCTCGTGAAAGAATAGGAGAAAAATAAAAGTATATAAAAGTAATCCCTGGGGACAGGGGAGAAAGAATACTTCCCACGTATTCCCTGCGTGTCATAGAAGGTGACTAAAAGGGGAGGGAGCGGGGGGCTGGAAATCCTCCCTCGTTTTTTTTTTTTTTTATTTTCCAAAAGAAGGAACAGGGGGCCAGGTGAGGATATTCCCTCAGAGGCCCAGTCCTCTGTTCTTAACGCTACCTTGCTAATGTGGGAAATGGCGAATAGTTTGAAAGAAAGAAAAGAAAAAGTAATCAAAATAAATGTCCTTCGTCTGCGATCAACAATTCTCCCCTTATGGAATGAGACATGGTTGAATGAAAAGTACCAACAGTGAAAAGTAAAGGCAACATGCTTACAACCAGAGAAGAAAGCAAACATCTGTGGCCAAAAATTTTTCAAAACTATACAGAAAAATTTATATTTTCTGCATTATTGGCCATCAAAGGGAAAATAAGTTAAAGTTCAGGTTAGCTCTACATCGCTATTAGCTTTGGATAACGAGTGATTTTATTTTGCAATGATAGTTCAATGTTTAGAATATACAATAAGAATAACAGACCATGATTTACAGCATTAAATTATTCTACATTACCAAATAAGGTTAGTGTAGTTTTTATAATGAACAACATGGCACAGGCAAAACAAGCCCACCTCAGATAATAAGAAAACAGGGTAGGAAAAAAATGATGAAAATAAGCAGAGCTCCTCAACTGTTTGTAAACCTTCTCTTACAGGTAAAATGCCTATAAGAAGAGGAAAAGACAAAAGAAGGAAGTAGATTCCACAACTTTACAGGTCATGGAGACAAGAGATCAATCCTCATGGGAAACCATGGAAAACAACTGCTAAAAACATTCCACAGGTCCATGCCATGGCGGCAAGGACACATGCATACAACTCAGGAAAGCAGCAGTCAAAATAAACCTTCTACAAGAGGAAGATAAAAAAAAATCAAGGCAGACAGAAAGGGATGGTTGGAGAGAAGTTATACAATGAAATAAGGCATTTAATTCCATTCTGGTTGATAAAGGGTTATCAAAGATACTTATGCAGGAAGTATTCCATATTAGGGTGAATTTTTTTTTTTAAAAAGTGTGATAATGGCTGATCACAAGAAAAATAATTATGGCTCCTACACCCTCATCTTCTGGGAAACAGATTTTGTGAAGTGGATTACGATGGGTTTCCAACATAGGGTGGAGTATGTGGTTATACACATGTCTATGATATTGCAAGGATAAACTGTAGAGTTCAGACATTAAACATAAGGAAATAAGTAATTCAGACAGACGTACTGGTAGAAATGGCATCTCAGTACTGCTGAATTTAACTAGGTTGTTGGTTCTCCATTCAGAGACACTGAACAATTCTGAATCAAGAGAAGAAAGATGTAAGGTGATGATTATGTGTGTGAAAAAGGAGGGAAAGTCAGCTGAAGTATGCAAAAGGGAATCATAAGCATCAGAGCAAAATAGGGTCAGAACAATGAGGGATGCTACTGGTGATAGGATAAGAGAGCAATGTCACTCAATCAGTGATAACTACAATGGATTGACAAGAGAGGAAGCTATGCATTGAAGAGTGTATAGTAAGAAAGGTCACCATCTGTCAGGGCAAAGATGGGCATGTTTGGTGGTATAGTAGTTCTGACGGCTCTGTATGGATGCAAGACACTAGATGACAAAGTACAGAGGACGGTTGTGTTAGGAAGGAAATATTTTATGAAGGTTTTGATGTATGGCGTGGGGAGGGTTGATCGAATATGAAATGATAGGAGAGGGAGAGCTGTGCTAGTAAGAGGAGCATGTTTGATAAAGTAGGATGTGCTGAATAGGTTTAGATGTATGGAAAGGATGAGTAAAGAAAGGGTGATTAAGAGGGTAAAACTTTAAAATGGCAAGAATAAGGAGAAGGAGAAAACTGAAGAAGAGGTGAAAGAATGGAGAGTAAGAAGTTCTGAGTACTTATGGGCTGAATATGCAGGAGGGTGTAAGGCAAAAATGGGATAGACACAATTGGAGCTGAGTAGTATACTGAAGGTGACATGTCGTCAGTAGTCTGAACCAAGGCATTTGAAGTGGTCATGGGAAACTATGTAGAGGTTTATGAGGCTTTATTGTGAATAGGGGTTCTGGTTTCAGTGCATTATGTATTATAGCTAGAGAGTGCATACGAATGAGTGAGCATTTCTTCCATTATTCCTGGTGCTACCTAATTAAAATGGGAAACAACAAACATATATGGAAGAAAAAATCAGTGAGGGAACAATCAGAATGGTATATGAAGTGGTAAATACACACTTCTCTGAGATGATAAAATACTGATAACATGGTACCGCTGAGATAGACTGGAGAAATATAAAATCTGTTGGTGGGGGAACCATGGAGAGAAGTTTTTCGAGTGCATGCCAGAAAATTTTGTATACCAACATTTCATTGAACAAGGATGAGAGGGAATGATACACCATCATTACTGAACCTTATCTTCACACATACTAACATGAATATTGCGAACATCATATATTATATACCAGTTGGAAAATGTGATCAAGTAATTCTCAAGTTTGACTGTGGTAAATGAGGAAGTTAAAAGAGCAAAGGTGAGGCAAGACCTAAAGGAGATATGGACATGGAAACTACACAGACCTCAACAATTTCTGGGGAAACATAGATTTGGCACTGGAGTTCATTAACCAAGAACCAGGACATTGTTTTGAGAGATTCTGTGAAATTTATTATGAAGGAATATAAACGGGTATTTCTAACCTCATGTATAGAGAAATCCTTTGAAAAGATGAATAATATATGATGCCAAAAATCAAAGGAGCTTTGAGACGTGCATGCAGTGGCAAAGATATAGGTGAATCTCTTGCCAGCCAGGTTTTGCTAGATATAAGAGAGCAAGGAATGACGATAACAAGTCAAGAAAGGAGGAAAAAAGACACTTTGAAAAGGTTACTGTGGACAAGACAGGAGAAAATCTGTTTAAGAAGCAGCTAAGGTATTCACAGGGAAGAATTGTAGATGATGTAAGGATAGGGAAGAATTGAAGATGATGTAAAAATATGTAAATACAGGTACACCATCGATTTTCCGGCAACTGATGGTTTGGCACCTCCTTTAGTCTGGACAAAATTATGTGGGGAACTTGAAATTACCACAGCCACCAGACTAGTTTACTGGGCAGCAACAGATGGCGTTGTGTACTGGGCGCTTATTTACATTCTTTACACTGCACTTGTTGGTGGTAATACTGCAATTCTATGAGATTCTTAGCTTATTTTGCTTAAATCTAACCCTAGCTAAGGTTTCGAAGATATATGAGAGTGTCAGTCACGGTGTCAAATGTAAACACCAGTCCATATCGATCCAAGATAAAGTAGAACTGTTGAAAAAAAATGGACCATGGTGTTTAAGTGCGTAAGCTGTGTGACATCTACAGTATTGGTTCATCAACTGTTTATGATATAAAGAAGCAATGGGAGAAAAATACTGAAATTCTATGCAGACAGCAATTCCAAGAAGCAAATGATGATAAGATAAACTATGAAACTCATGGCAAGAGTACTGAGCATGGTCGAGTGATGATGGAATGGTTTCAACAGCGTTGGAGTGATGTAGTGGACTTGTCAGGTAGCATGATAATGGACTAGGCTAAGTTCTTCCATAAAGAACTTAAATTACAACATAAGCATGACTATAATGAAGGATGGATTCAAAGATTCCAGAAGCGACATGGAATTTCCAGGAATAAAGTGTGTGGAGAAAGGCGGTCTGCAAACCACGAAGGAGCTACCAAGTACATGGATGAATTTGTGAAACTCAGAGCTGACGAGCATCTCAGTCCTGAGCACGTGTGTAATGTATTTCATTCATTCATTTAATTTGCATTTAATATTTGTTCAATTTAAATTTCTAGCAGTCCATGGTATACTTTTGACACGTGAAAGATGTATAATTAGTGGGTTAGAGGTGTGTTGATGAATTATTATTATGTGACCACGGTTGGTCTGGCAAAATGGTTAATTCGGTAAGGCTTTGGAACCAAGAGTGCCGGAAAATCGGTGGTGTACCTGTAACTGAATAACAAGTTTAAGTGTTTTCACAGCAGAAGGCACTTCAGTCCCATCACCAGAGATGGAATGGAATGGTTTAAAAAACAATGAGATATCTGTCTTGGCCCATACATGAATCAAGGTCCTGATAAAATTCCACCATAAATGCTGAAGGTGTGTGCAGGTGTACTGGAATAACCTCTTGAAATAATGTTCAAGACGTTGCTAGAGAGAGGCAAAGTGCATAGAGAGGGGAAAAAGGGCAGACATCATATCTGTCTACAAGAAATGAGACTGAGAACAGGCATTGTACTATGGATCAGTCTCACTGACAAATTTGGTCTGTATAGTTCTAAATAGATAATTAGAGGGCAAATCAATGACTTTCCACAAAAGATGAATCACCTAAGAGAAAGATGTTAGATCATATACAACAAGCTTTTAGATTTCTACTAGAAAGTGAGTTCTCTTATAGAGAACAGAAAAAAACTGGATGGATTGTATCTGGACTTCCAGAAAGCACTTGACAACATACTGGATAGATGTTGATTAAGAAGCTGGATCACCAGGCAGGAGTAAGAGGGAAACTCCTTTGTTGGACAGATGATACAAATGGAAGGTATCATGGATACATGTTACAGCAGCTTTCTCAAAATGGGTTGATGTTATCAACAGTGCCACAGGGTTCTGTTCTGGGACTAAAACTCTTCATAATCCATGTTAATGACTTGTCTAACGGTCTCCTACCTGAATATGTTTGGAGATGATGCAAAAGACATCAGACAAGTGAAAAACTTGGAGGACTGCATCACCTTATGATGGTACTTTGACAAACTTCAAAGTTAGTTGGATACTTAGCTGATGAAGTGCGACCCAAGTACACCAAATTGTAAGGTAATGAGGAAGGGTTATAATGAAAGAATGCCTCGGTATGATTATCATCTAACAGGAGACAAGATGGAAGACCTCCAAGGTGTAGTGGTTAGCACTGCAGACTGTGATGCATTCATGGGCCACCTGGGGTCAAGCCCATTGGTTCAAATCCTAGTTACATTAGTTGTTCCACAGTCGACCCAGCTGTTCCTCATCCCCTATTGGTCATTCAATAAATCAGGTAGCTGGCTTATATCTACAGCGTGTGTTAATGATACTGCCTTGATTAGGGCATTCAGATGCCCATGCCATCAAAGCACTTTACTAGTTTACTCCTTCGATTTTCCATGTTCAATGCATATCATTTAAGTCATTATTTGATACCATCTCACTGTAAGTTCTTATTTGAGCATGGTAAAAAGTAAACTTTTCAACAGGCCTAATCCTATATGGGACCTGCTGTGGGCAATCCCATGTGCTCTATGAGTTTAATCTAATCTCTATAATTAGAGGGTAGTGGGAATGGCAGGGAGAGGAAAAAGAGAGAACATACAGGAGAAGGGGGGAATAGGGGAAAATGAGGGAACATCCGCCAGTTCTCTTACCACTAACCCTAGTGTCAGCTACAGACTCCAAGGCTAGCATGCCAGCCATAGAGAAACTTCATAGAAATTACTGATTTGTCCACCCATGTGCAATAAAAATTATCCTAATGACACAGGTAAGAATTACATCTGTCTTTTCCTCTAATTTTCACAACTGCAGTAATTACGGGAGCACAGCCAACTAATGATTTAATCTATTAGTATACAGCGTATTGTAATGACTTTAAGTTAAATAAATAACCAACAAAGTTTTCAATCATCATATCAATAAATGACAGTCATATCAATAACAAGAGTAGGCTGAGATCACTGGGTCAACATTTGGCTTCATTTCACTTGTCATAAAATATATTCGACATGAATTTTTCTATTTACCGTACATAATGGAAAGACAGTTCTGCACTCATTTTGTGCCACCTCTTAACCTTGTATATCATTCATGTTCTGCACTCATGTTGTGCCATCTCTTAACCTTGTATACCATTCATGTACATCTTTACTCCTATGCATAGACATACAAGAGCCTCTAGAGTGTAGTGGTTAGTGTTACTGGCTGTTAGTCAGCATAGGCCTGCCAAAAGCCAAGCCTGCATGGATTCAAATCCTGGGTGCAGCAGTCAACCCACAGCTAATCCCAGCTGTTCATTCTCCCCTCTGGTTTGGTTGATAAATGGGTACTTGGCTTTAGCTGGGGTGCATGTTTGTCCATACACATGTAAGAGTAAAGATATGGTACATGCAAAGTTATGAGATGGGGCAAAATGAGTGTAAAACTCTCTCTCCATCACACAAATACTAAATAAACACAAGCCAAAGCCAGGTACCCATTCATCGACCTGCCAAGGAGGTAGGATGAACACCTACATTGGGTGTGGGATGACTGCTACACACAGAATTCAAACCTATGCAGGTCCAACCTCAGGTGGGCCTATGCTGACTCATGGTCAATAAGAGTAAGCGCTACACAACAGAGACCAGTGGTAAGAGTCTAATTGCCATCATGTACTAAAGATGATTAAAAATTCAAATAAGCTATCACTCACTGTCTCATCATTACACAATCATAACAATATTAAATATAAGGATGGGCCAAAATCAGTAATGATAAATTTGTAAATATATATAAGAATACCATCAATGTCAAAATTAAATTACATAAACATCTTCAGAAGCAATGAAAATATGTGGAGCAAGAAGAGTTTGAGGTAATATAAAAAGAAACTAAAGCAACAAACTATATATGAGGTGACAACATTACCAGGGGAGACAAGTCAATAATAAGCTATGCAGCACTTACTAGTATCTTAAGAATAACCTTTCCTACAAGTCTATTTCTCGCTGGGTAAGTTGAAGCTTTTTTCATTTGTTTAATAACTGGCTTATCATTCTTCCATAAACTTTAATTTCACACAAAACAGTTTTTCACTTTACAATCTATGTATTCAAGCTGTAAAACAGATTTTAAGTAGACTAATTCAGAGGAAAAACTAAGGCAAAATAATCATGCTTTCTTTTGATGGTTAAATTTCTTTTTATAACAATCTTTTTTTATGCCTGCTGATCTGAAGAAAAAATCAGAAATCAGATGGCACACTGTGTTATTCTATCATATTTCGGTATATTTCAGCATAACTGAAGGTTTTGTCATAGCAAAATAGTATCCTTCTTAGTTAAAGGGTTAAGAAATGTCTCCCCTTTTATGTCCTGAAAAAGAGCAGTATGAACATCTAGGTGAACTTTTACTACAATATATTTTCTGGATGAAAGTGTAAACAGGGAGGAAATCATTTGTGCATGAATATAAGTTTATAATGCCCATATTGCATAACAATGCATGACTGAAAGATGATACAAAGGATTAGTACTAACATCTGTGATATCATATGCATTACTATACCTGATCCATTACTAAGCGCGATCAATACAAAATACTGTTTAACTTACTTTAGCCCAAGCTCGACGAGGTGCTGTCCTATGAGGCGTACCATTTCTTGTTGAACCACACTCAACTTAGGGGAGGTTTCTTCCTCTCCCACACCATTCTGGGTCTGAACATTGTTTCCCTCACACCCATCAGTTTGTCCCATACCATTCTGTTGCACTTCACTTGACCCATTAGATGCCTGGTGCTGCTGCTGCAGCTGGTGTTGGTTCTGCTGCTGCATACTGTCTGTTGTTGGAGTGGTGTCCTCGGAAGATTGCTTACGTTTCTTCCGTGGAGGCGGAGAGACTCCACCGTATTGTGGGTCCTGCCAGGAGGCCAGTGTGTCTACGTGAACGCCGTGGTGAAGCCACACCACTTCTGCTTCACACTCGCGAAAAATATCACCGAAATTACGGTGGTGCGCAACATACACACCAAGAAACCTCGATCGACTGCCTTCTCAGCTGTGAGCTCGAACTTCGACTGTACCATAAAGCTTTTTTTAAAACGCGAAAAAGAAATTTGCAAACTTCTATATGACTTTTTTCTAATAATACTTAATTACATAATAATTATAATTATCATGGTAACTATAGTTCTACATTATATTACACCGAATCTACTGTAATTTAAGAGATAACAACAATTATTCATATTACTGGAACAAACCTATGTTTTTCTAATATTTTGAACGTGATAACAAACACTATAAAATATAGTCAAAGTCAAATTCTTTGTTTACTTACTCCTCAGAATGAAGTAGAAGTTTTATGCCACCTTAAGTATTATTTTAGAAATTCTTTTATAATTCAATATTAGAACCATATGTAATAGATTTCGACTATAAATCAGGTTAAACATTATTGGAACATGGTTGTTGTTTTGGTACAGCAGATTGGCTCATGTCTTCCTTTGTCGATACAAGAATGCCAACTGTATGAACGACTGTAACTGCGGAAATCGCACGAAAATCTATTTATTGTTGAGATTCTTGGCCAACATGATACAAAATGACGCACATATTCGATTTAACAGTATTTAAGCTGTTGTATTTAGATTTACCTTTATGAATAGGAAGTTCGTGAAGGGCCTCATTATGACCTTTAAAGAGAAGTTGCACAGCCTGACCTCAATCATCAGTGGACTGATCAGCTGATTCCTAGTTCGACTGCATTTTAAAGGATTGTGCCTCCTGAAGATACTATATATAACTCGAATCAAAAGCTACACTTATGGGGTGCTATAAATGCCATTTTAAACGTTATAAGATATTTTCTAGGTAAGCAGCACTCATACTGTAGTATTTATTATTGAGAACAAATATTTTTTTCTTTAATGTGTTTATTGTACATTGGTGAAGTTATGCATATTTCAGACACAATGCAAACTTAAGATGTGAAGCATATACTGCTATGTGCAGAGGAAAGATGATGTTTGGGTCACCTTATGGCAAAAAAACAAGAGTGCAGCACTATGATGATGGTAGATATATGACCAATTTAACAAAACATCAAAAATGTTTTTGTATATCAAGTAGCTTTGTTTTACAGTGTTATTGTCAAGGGAATAAAAGTCATTCACCCTTTATTATCTATCAATTTTATTTAGCTGTGAGATTACCTTACTACATAAGGATATTTGAATTTTGGTTGGAGCCTTTGTTTACCTGTGGCACAATTTCTTCTTCCGAATATTCATTATTTTCATTTTAGTTTTGGTTATAACATTAGCCTTTTATTTGTAGATACTCCAAAGGTTGAAAGCACCATTGATAGAATATCTCTATTATTTATATATATATATATATATATATATATATATATATATATATATATATATATATATTTTTTTTTTTTTTTTTTTTTTTTTTTTTTTTTTTTATACTTTGTCGCTGTCTCCCGCGTTTGCGAGGTAGCGCAAGGAAACAGACGAAAGAAATGGCCCAACCCCCCCCCCCCATACACATGTACATACACACGTTCACACACGCAAATATACATACCTACACAGCTTTCCATGGTTTACCCCAGACGCTTCACATGCCTTGATTCAATCCACCGACAGCACGTCAACCCCTGTATACCACATCGCTCCAATTCACTCTATTCCTTGCCCTCCTTTCACCCTCCTGCATGTTCAGGCCCCGATCACACAAAATCTTTTTCACTCCATCTTTCCACCTCCAATTTGGTCTCCCTCTTCTCCTCGTTCCCTCCACCTCCGACACATATATCCTCTTGGTCAATCTTTCCTCACTCATTCTCTCCATGTGCCCAAACCATTTCAAAACACCCTCTTCTGCTCTCTCAACCACGCTCTTTTTATTTCCACACATCTCTCTTACCCTTACGTTACTTACTCGATCAAACCACCTCACACCACACATTATCCTCAAACATCTCATTTCCAGCACATCCATCCTCCTGCGCACAACTCTATCCATAGCCCACGCCTCGCAACCATACAACATTGTTGGAACCACCATTCCCTCAAACATACCCATTTTTGCTTTCCGAGATAATGTTCTCGACTTCCACACATTTTTCAAGGCTCCCAAAATTTTCGCCCCCTCCCCCACCCTATGATCCACTTCCGCTTCCATGGTTCCATCCGCTGCCAGATCCACTCCCAGATATCTAAAACACTTCACTTCCTCCAGTTTTTCTCCATTCAAACTCACCTCCCAATTGACTTGACCCTCAACCCTACTGTACCTAATAACCTTGCTCTTATTCACATTTACTCTTAACTTTCTTCTTCCACACACTTTACCAAACTCAGTCACCAGCTTCTGCAGTTTCTCACATGATATATATATATATATATATATATATATATAATCTGTGGATCAGGTGTTTGCTTTGAAGAATGTATGTGAGAAATACTTGGAAAAGCAAATGGATTTAATGTAGCATTTATGGATCTGGAGAAGGCATATAATAGAGTTAACAGACATGCTCTGTGGAAGGTATTACGAGTATATGGTGTGGGAGGTAAGTTGCTAGAAACAGTGAAAAGTTTTATCGAGGATGTAAGGCATATGTACGAGTAGAAAGAGAGGAAAGTGATTGTTTCCCAGTGAATGTCGGTTTGCGGCAGGGGTGCGTGATTTCTCCATGGTTGCTTAATTTGTTTATGGATGGGGTTGTTAGGGAGGTGAATGCAAGAGTTTTGGAGAGAGGGGCAAGTATGCAGTCTGTTGTGGATGAGAGGGCTTGGGAAGCAAGTCATTTGTTGTTTGCTGATGATACATTGCTGGTGGCTGATTTGGCTAAGAAACTGCAGAAGCTGGTGACTGAGTTTGGTAAAGTGTGTGAACGAAGAAAGTTGAGACTAAATGTGAATAAGAACAAGGTTATTAGGTACAGTAGGGTGGAGGGACAAGTCAATTAGGAGGTAAGTTTGAATGGAGAAAAACTGGAGGAAGTGAAGTGTTTTAGATATTTGGGAGTGGAATTAGCAGTGGATGGAACCATGGAAGCGGAAGTGAGGCACAGGGTAGGGGAGGGGTGAAGGTTCTGGAAGCGATGAGGAATGTGTGGAACATGAGAACATTATCTTGGAGAGCAAAAATGGGTATGTTTGAAGGAATAGTTGTTCCAACAATGTGATATGGTTGTGAGGCATGGGCTATAGATAGGTTTGTGCAGAGGAGGGTGAATGTGTTGGAAATGAGATTAGCTGAGGGTAATATGTGGTGTGAGGTGGTTTGATTGAGTAAATAATGAAAGGGTAAGAGAGATGTGTGGTAATAAAAAGAGTGTGGTTGAGAGAGCAGAAGAGGATGTATTGAAATGGTTTGGTCACATGGAGAGAATGAGTGAGGAAAGATTGACAAAGGGGATATATGTGTCAGGTGGAGGGAACGAGGAGATGCGGGAGACCAAATTGGAGGTGGAAGGATGAAGTGAAAAAGATTTTGAGCGATCGGGACCTAAACATACAGGAGGGTGAAAGGCGTGCAAGGAATAGAGTGAATTGGAATGATGTGGTATACTGGAGTCGACGTGCTGTCATTAGATTGAACCAGGCATGTGAAGCGTCTAGGGTAAACCATGGAAAGTTTTGTGGGGCCTGGATGTGGAAAGGGAGCTGTGGTTTCGGTGCATCGCACATGACAGCTAGAGACTGAATGTGAATGAATGTGGCCTTTGTTGTCTTTTCTCAGTGCAACCTCACATGCGTGTGTATGTATATGTATGTATACATTGAAATGTATAGGTATGTATATGTCTGTGTATGTATATGTATTATCCCTGGGGATAGAGGAGAAAGAATACTTCCCACATTTTCCCTGCGTTTCGTAGAAGGCGACTAAAAGGGAAGGGAGCGGGGGACTGGAAATCCTTCCCTCTCGCTTTTTTTTAATTTTCCAAAAGGGGAGCAGAGAAGGGGGCCAAGGGAGAATATTCCCTCAAAGGCTCAGTCCTCTGTTCTTAGCGCTACCTCGCTAATGCAGGAAATGGCAAATAGTGTGAAAAAAGAATGTTTATGTATGTATACATTGAAATGTATAGGTATGTATATGTGTGTTTGTGGACATTTATGTATATACATATGTATGTGGGTGGGTTGGGCCATTTGTTCGTCTGTTTCCTTGCGCTACCTCTCTAACGAGGGAGACATCGACTAAGTATAATGAATAAAAAAGATAGATGTATTACTACACTTTGTCCCCCAAACTCGGGATTTTCATGGTGTGAATAATCTTTTTTTTAATATTCATATTACTGGCTGTTATCCAGTCCACCACAAGGCCTTTGAAACATGGAAAAACTTCTGTAGCACATGTTATTGTATGATGTAGACACCTGCTAATCTGCAGATGGAATAGGAGGTCCAGTTACATACAGTGCCAACTTGAAGATTTATTTTCCTGAAAGTAAATTTCTGCACCTTAAATTCCCATCAAGTACTGCTCAGTATTTTTGTTCTTTTTAAACTATGCTGTTACTTTATCTTTTGGAATCTTATGAGATTATTTTTTTCTGTCATTTTCAGATTTTTTATGGTATTTTTCTGTGCACCATATATGAAATTCATATTGTGCTTACAAAGAATGATATAGAAAGAGCCTTATCCTTTTGAAAGTGAGGCATTATACGGTATTGTAGTAATTAATTAAAGTGAGATATTGCCATATTCATTCTTGTTATCTAAATGAGGAGAGGGAATTGCAAAATGCTCCCTTTTTTTCTCTTATTTTTGATAGTTTCAGCTAGATCTAAGCATCTTGTGGTCATACTCAAGATGTGGGATGGTTAAGTCACTTTAATTATGTGGTGTGTGTTGCTTCTTCAGGATAGCTCTGTTCGACAGTTACAGAATTGATTGAATAGTAATTGACTAAGGATTTAGCATCAATGACTCCTAGATATGAGCATTTACTTGACTGATAGCAAAATAAAGTTAGCAGCATTAGGAAAATATTTATTTATTTCATAGGACATGTGCTGAGTAAGACATAAGGATGGTATAAGTAGTTAGAACAGTCTTTATTAGTCTGCAACATCACAGTCTGTATCATTTAACAGATTCTTTTCATTTTCCTCACTAATTGATACATTGCTAATGGTCTGTTATCATATCTATATAAGGTGTCTATTTTTTGTCTTAAAGAGCCATTGTCTGACCTGCAACAATGGGAGAACGTCATCATCCATCACAAATGCAAAGTCATATCTATGAGGAAACCAGCAATAGTAAGTTGCAAATTTTACCAAATGATTGTAGTTGCACTTTTTTTTTTCAATCCTGTCTGTGTATTATTTAAGTGTAATGCTTGTAGCCCAATTCTTTATTACCAATTTTGAGGAGTTTTTGGTAGAATTAATGTTATTCAGTATTTAATCACCTAACTCCAACTGAGCCTGAATTCAGAGTAGGTATATGTCCAAGTATACACAGTCAGTAAACACATTTGTATGATAGTTGCAAATGTTCAAGAGATGGCACCCCATGAGTGGAAAACTCCCCCCTGTATAGTACAATTAGTAAAAATACAAGCTCTGATTTGATGTTAATATGCTCAAATCCACATATTGAAAGTACTGTATCTCAGTCCCTCAGAAGAAACTAATGTTCTTCATCTCATTTTCCAGGATTAGATTCTCCAGAGTATACAGCTGATTGGTTTGTTTGTGGACTATGTGGACTCAAAACTTCTGATATTGAGAGTTATGTGAAACACATGGTGCTAAAGGAACAATGTGTTCTTCATCTTTGCCCTTCATCCTCCATTAGGGATCTTCTTTTACCAAGGTATCCAATGTCATATATGTGATATATGACTAAAAAGTAGTTGACTACATTTTGAATATGTAAAGGGATCATTAATTGAAACTTACCATAGTCAGCCAGCAACACGAATATGTGGAAGAGTTACTGTACCGTGCTTTGAAAGTCAATTTTACACAAAATTTTGAGGCCTTTCTTTGTCCGTTCCTGGCGCTACCTCACTGATGTGCAAAACGGCAAACAAGTATGAAAGAAAGAAAAGAAGCAAGTTCGAGTGATGTAGTTTGGTTGTGGTTGCAAATAAAAATGAAATGATAGTGAGTCCTTATGTGACATTAGAATTAGAGGGGTAAGGAAATTTGTTCAAAGATCTGCCATTTATTCATATCTCTGATGTTGTGTTCACCTGGCAAATCCCACCTTGGGGATGGCCCATGCAAAAAGGTTTCCAAGAAACTCCATCCAGGCACATTTCCTTAGCAAACTTATTTTTTACTATGTCTTCTTAGGATCCTTTTTCCAATATATTGTGCTGTGGATATGGGGGAAAAATTGACTGGAAGTGAGGGAACTTAAGTATCTTAGAGCTGTCTTGGGTAAGTGTGGTGACGTGGGAGGAGAGATAAGGAAGAGAGCAGTACAGGGTAGAGAGTCATTGGGTCCCTTAATAGAATGATAAGGGGTAGAGGTGTAAGTATGAAAGTGAAGAGAGGATTAAGGGACAGCATAATCCCCCCAACCCTGACCTATGCAGCCAAAACATGGACATGGAATGAGGCACAGAGGTCAAGAATCCAAGCCGTGGAAATGAGCTATTTGAGAAGAGCATGTGGTGTGACTAGAAAGAATGAAGAAAGAAATGAAAGGGTGTATGAGAGATGTGGTATGACAAGTAATGCAAAAGGGAGTGAATTGTGGAGTGGTAGAATGGAGGAAACATAATACTTTAAGGTGGTTTGGGCATGTGGAAAGAATGCAAGACTGGGAGTTTATAAGGAGTGTATGATAGTACAATTAAAGGGGTTGATGTGAGTGGGAGACCACCTGTGACATGGGCATATAGTGTGGATTGGAGGGAGAGAAACAGAGGAAGAATGCATGGAACGGTGTATGTGAGAGAAGCATGTAAGAACAGGGATAAATTGAGACTCTCTTTCCTTAGCCACCCCTTGATGGGAGTTCCCAGAGGGAATGGGCATCAGAGATATATTTAGATATTTCCCTCCTAGAATACTAGTTATCTTTTTCCACTCTTTCCTTCTGCCTCAGTCCTGTATGTATCCTTGGAGTTGGAGTATGCTCAGAAACATTAATAGAATTATGATACATGGCTAAAAACAGTTCCAGAGGAACTCAGGACTGACAGTTTACATGAGTTTACATAAGAAAGACAGACAACAGGAGGCCTGAGTGGCCCATGACTTGGTTGTCTGAAAAAAAACTTGACAAAAAGTGTAATTCCACTCAGTACTTTTTTAAGCTACCACCGACTCCCCACTGTGGCACATTAGCCTTTTAGTGTCCCTGGTATCACTGTTGTTTATACGTTTATTTCTGGCATTTTTCTCAGAGTATACCTGAACTTATCAAATACTTGGCTAAACAACTTTTGAAGGTATGTATAGTTTTAGTATTCACTACATCTGATGGTGATTTGTTCCAGTGCTCAACACACCTTTAGGAAAAGAAGCTTTTTCCCATGTCTGTACTATATCTTTTAGCTTTGAGTTTTATATCATTTGTCCTAGTAACTATATTTTCTTGTATTTCGAAAAGATGCTCATGGTTTATTCTATTAAACTTGTTCAGAATTTTGAACGCTTGGATTAAGTCGCTGCAAAGTCTGTGTTTTTAAGGGTGAAGATTCAATCATTTTAGTCTCTCATCATATGTCAGATTTCTAAAGGATGGGATCAATTTTGTCTTGCGTCTTTTTTACTTGCTCTAATTTTTCCTTGTCTTTCTTATAGTTTGGGGACCAAAACTGGGCTGGATATTCAAGGTGTGGTCTTACTAGAGAATTATAAAGTGTGAGAATTGTTTCTGGTGTCTTATAATGTATGTTCCGGGCTATAAAACCTGACCTTTGGTTACCTTTTTTACTTGTGGCTTGCCTCTGCTGAGTGTATTTCAATTTGTTGCTAACAACAACTCGAAGGTCCTTTTCCTCCTTAACTTTAGTTTGAGAGTTTCTGAATAGTTTGTAGTCATAATGTATATCCTTGTTTCCAAAGTGCATAACTTTACACTTGTCTACATTAACTTAATTTGCCATCTGTCTGACCGCTCTGCTAGTAAGCTGAGATCTCTTTGAATCATTTCATAGTCCCACTTGTTTACAGCTCTATCTCCTAGTTTTGTGTCGTCACTAAATTTGGAGATCTTAGATATGAGACCGAGTTCTAGGTCATTAATGTATATTATGAAAAGAATGGGGCCTACGACCAACCCCTTATACAATGTGCTTGTGGCACAGCAAAAGATAATGTTAATCAAGCAAATATACTGTTCAGCTGTAATATCAGAGGTGAGATAGTCATTTAGGGAAAGTATGTGTGTATAGCAGAAGATGGGAGTTACCCCTTGGGTAGAAAGTTTGAAGGTGATGTAATGTTAGTGGCTGAACTTTTGTAATTGCATGTAAGTAAATGACTTTTTTTGACATCACTCTTCATTGCAGGTTTTCAAAGAAGAAAAGAGTGGAAAAAGAGGAGTTGGACATCAAACATGTCAAGGATCTGGTCCCAGCCATTCATACGGTAAGGCTAACAAGTTCTTAGAAATATTTTAGAAAACTGGGTGCATGTTACATACAGATGAAGAAAAAAGTTTGAGAGAGGTAATACTGTACTAGATTTTATTAAGAGAACAGAAGTTGCCTCATTTATTGTAATGATTGCTTGGAGTTAGAATTGTTGTGAGATACTGTTGTCATATATTAGTTTGCTGTTATTTCTTTAGTTGGTTAAACCTAGACTTAAAGATCACAAATAATGTAACTGAGAGACTAAGAAATCAGTTTTACTTGAAGTAGTTGTTTTCTGCACCCCAACAAAAAAGCTTGCAGCACACTTATTGGCTAGATAATCAGATTGATAATTTCAATTCTTGGTGGATTATTGACACTTTTGAGTGCAGTCCCTAAAAACAGGTTACACAGCAAAACTGTGCAGGCTTTTTTGGTTTTAACTTACAAAGGACAAAACCATCAGACATTTTCTCTCTATAAAATTGTATGAGTAAGTTTGTTTCCTAGAGAAAAGTAACTGGGGATGCTTATTAACACTTGGTTACCTTAGGGTTTTTTCCTGCTGTGGATTGTCTCCTATCTCTTTAATTGCTATGGAATATCTTCATGGATGAAGGGCAAGTGAAGGTTTTACTGAAAAAAGAAATACCCTAGAACCTAAGAAAGGCATGTACCCCTTGTATGTCCACTCCAAGTTGATAATATGCAAAAAAAAGACAAGAGAACAAGTAGGACCATCAGTAATGGGGGCAAAGGGGGAAGTGGTAATAGTAGTGACGAAGTGAGGAGCAGATGGAGTGAATATTTTGGAGAACTATTGAATGTATTTGATGATAGGATGGCAGATGTTAGGTGTTTGGGTTGGAGTGGTACAGGTTGAGTATCCCTTATCCAAAATACCTGGACCAGAAGTGTTTCGGATTTCAAATTTTTTTTGGATTTTGGAATGTTTGCATATACATAATGAGATATCTCAGGGATGGGACCCAAGTCTAAAATCAAAATACATTTCTGTTTCATATACACCTTATACACATAGACTGAAAGTAATTCATACAATATTTTTAATAATTTTGCACATGAATCAAAGTTTGTCTAACACTGAACCATCAGAAAGCTAAGATGTTACAACCTTACCCGCCCATGTGGACAATCTGTGGTTGTTTGGCATCACCTTCATTCCTGACTCTGAATTTATATGGTACTTATAAGTAATCATTTTCTTACACTTATTCACACTTAAGACCTTAACTAAAAAATTATGAAATACCATTAATACAATAAAAAACTTCGGGTTTTGGAGCATTTCAGACTTCAGATTTTTGTATTAGGGATGCTCAACCTGTATATAAAATGAGAGAGTCATGGAGAGTGGTTTGGTGAAGAGAGAAGAGGTGATGAAAGCCTTTTGTGAAATGAAGTTTCACAAGGGGAGTGGCTGATGTTGCAAATGAAATTCTTAAGGTTGACTGTTATTGATTGCTTAGTTAGGATTTTCATTGTATGTATGGATCATGATATGGTGCCTAAGGATTGGCAGAATCCATGCATGGTACTGTTTTATAAAGGAGAGTAGTGACCGAGAGGGTGAAATCATATACAGCATCACATTGGTGAGAAAGTATATTTCCAGAAGTGATAGAGGATGTGTGGATCAGGTGTAAGCTTTAAAGAATGTGTAAGAAATGGAGAAACAGATGGATTTGTATGTGGCATTTAAGGATCTGGAGAAAGCATATGATAGGGTTGATAGATTCTTTGTGGAAGGTCTTGAGAATGTAAGGCATGGGAGGTAAGCTGCTAAAATCAGTGTGAAGATTTAATGAAGGATGTAAGGCATGTTAATGAGTAGGAAGAGAGGAGAGTGAATGGCTCCAAGTGAAAGGTGGCCTGTGGCGGGTGTTTAATGTCACCATGGCTGTTTAATTTGTTTATGGTGAGGGAGGTAAATGCAAAAGTCTTGGAGAGAGGGGTGTGTAGTCAGTCTGTAGGGTCTGGAAGGTTCTTGGAAGTGAGTCAGTTGTTGTTTGCTGATGATAAAGCACTGGTGGCAGATGCAAATAAGAAAATGCAGAAGTTGACAATTGAGTTTGGAAGAGTATGTGACAGGAGAAAGTTAAGAGTAAATGTGAATAAGAGCAAGTTTATTAGGTTTAGCGGATTTGAGGGACAGGTTAATTGAGGTGTGAATTTGAATGGAGAAAAATTGGAAACATGAGAGCAGAAGCGAGTCTTAGGGTGGGGGAAGGGGCATAGGTTCTGGGAGCACTGTGGAACATGTGGAAAGAGAGATTGTTGTGAGAAGGCAAACATTGGTATGTTTGGAGATGTAGTAGTATCAACAATATTATATGGATATGAGGCATGGGTTATAGATGAAGTTGTGCATAGGAGGGTGAATGTGTTGGAAATGAAACATTTGAGTATGATATGTGATGTGAGGTAGTTTAATCAATTAAGTAATAAAAGGTCAAGAGACAGGTGTGGTAATAAAAAGAATGTGGTTGACAGAGCTGAAGAGTGTGACCTGAAATAGTTTGAACATATTGAGAGAATGAATGAAGAAAGGTTGACAAAGAGGATACATACATCAGAGATAGAGGGAACAAGGAGAATGGGGAGACCAAATTGGAGATGGAAGATTGATTGAAAAAGATTTTGAAGAGGGTGAAGTGCATGCAAAGGGGAAGAGTGAATTGGAATGATATGGTATACAGGGGTAGATGTGCTGTCAATGCACTGAACCAGGGCATATGAAGTGGCTGAGATAAACTATGGAAAGGTCTGTGGTATGTGATTGTAGATAGGGAGTTGTGGTTTTGGTGCATCATACATGACAGCTAGAGAAAGGATGTGATCAAATGTGGCCTTTCTTTGTCTGTTACTAATGCTACCTCACTAACAAGGGAAACAGCAATCTGGTAAGAAAAAAAGATTTTTGCATGCCTTAAGTGTGACTGTGGCATTTTTTGTCATTTGCTTACTGATCTCATTGATGTAAGCCACATGACTGTGATGACTTTTTACAAGTATAAAGGTGGATGATGAGTGAGGACTTAGATGAAATCATGCTTTTCATAAGATCAGAGCCTATTTTTTTTTAGCCCTACAGTCATCATTTGTCTTAAATATCCCATAGGCTTATTTTTCTCATGCTCTCCCCAGTGCACGATTTATGTATTGTTGAATAAGTGTACTTACAGGAAGCACAAAATACTTTAAAGTGCATATGAAGTAATTTATTGAAAATTAGGCTATGATTGGAGCAGTTATGAACAGAATCAATTGAAAGTAGAGTATCTTTATCTTAAGGTCATTTTTCTCATAGAAGTTTATTTGAAACCCATTCCCAGAACAGGCAAGATTGCATCGCAGAAAATAACCATATCATTTGTTGACTGAGACAATAAAGTATTTGCTCTCTTTTAGGCCTTAATTTCATGCTTTGATTGCTTTCAGTATTTACAGGAAGGTAATGAGATGAATGAAGAAGATATCAAGATGGTTATACAAGCATCTGAAATAGAAACTGGTCACAAAAGAAGGTGGAAATGCCAAGTTTGCAGTCTTACATTCTCAAGACGGGCAGCTGTCCTCAACCATTTCAAGCTACAGGTGTCTAGCTTTTGTTAGTTCCTGAACGTGTTATTTTTTTTCATTACATGAAATTTACTGAAAGAATTTTAGAGTAACTAGATATAGCATAGAAATTTTAAGCAGTGCAAAATAGAATTGTATCTGTCATTAAGATGTAGTAGATGTGTTTCTCATTGCATATTTGTACATTGTGTTAGCATGAGTATATTGAGGAAGTGTATGCATGTAAATGAATGCCTTTATTTTTTCTCTTTTACTTGTTGATCAGTACTTTTTATGTCAGCTTTTTACACTGAATAACTGTACCTCTTGAATTAGTGCCCAGATTAGAGTCAACTCATGTTCACACTTATTTGCATAGATATTTACACTTATTCTCACCAAGGCAACACTTTGCAGCCATACATATGTGAACATATTGATAAAGAATTTAAACACAGCCCACAAACATTAGTACTCATTCAATGACTCCCAACATTTAAGGGTTAAGACAGCATATGGACATTGCATTTATTCATTTCACAACAGTAAAGTGTTAGCCTTTTTGTATGTTCAGAATTTTCATATTTGGCCTATACATGAAAGACAGACTTGCTATTCTTCCACTTTTGATTTAGTCTAAGAACCACTTAATGTGTATTGGTGTTCATGTGTGTTCTCATGATTGCATTTAATGTTTGCAAATCTTTTTTCTTTCACACATATTCTCCTTTTCCCGCATTAGCAAGGAAGCATCAAAAACAAGTGAACTGATCCTTTGTGTGAAAATCCTCATGTCCCCCCCCCCCCACCCTTTTCCTTCTTTTATAATCTACAATGTCATATTTGTACTGTGACTGGAGATAAACTAGTAGAGGAAGTATATTGCAGAACATTGGTTGGTAGGCAGCCAATGACTAAGGGGGTATATTGCCAGTACTACCCTGTAGAGTTAATGATGGCTGCGTAGTAAGCCAGCACTTCATTGGTTATCAAGTTGCATCCCTGTGAACCAGGTAGCTGTCTTTTCTTTCTGCCTCACCCACATATGGACTACTGGCATTCTGTCCACAAATATACAATCTCTCCATGTCACACATAACACTTGACAACACTTAACTTACACGGTTCATTCTTTGTAACCAGATTTTCCTGTAGTAAGTGCTGTGTGCTAGCTCTGCCTTTTGTCAAAATGGTAGGAACAATAAATAGAAGCAAGAGGTAGGAGCATTAGGCAGAACCTTTAGAAAGAAGTGGTAGGTAGGAACATTAGGCAGGGGCATTAGGTAGAAGTAGCCATTAGAAACATTAAGTGGGAGCATCTGCAAACACTGCACTAGACTTCCCCTCTACCAGTGGCCTGTTAAAGTTGAAGCACTAAAGGCTGAGAAGTGGCACTGCAGTTCACTAGTTATAGAGACTCTATTGCCATGTCTGCCTCCTTCAGGGAGTTCCAAAAGGGAACAGGTGTTAGAGATATAGCTAGACATATAGATACTTTTTAACTTTTATATCCTATTGCACTTCTCTGTGCTTTACTAAATGCCTTGGCCTCTATCGTTCAGCATACAGTTCCTGGGATGGTGAGCCAGGAGTCATCTCTAAGTGGGCTAGATGCACAGGATCTTTGTGTTAAGAAGGAAATAGAAGTGGACTGTAAGGCACCTGTCAAGCACATAGTAGCTGTTGAGTCAAATGTTCATCTTAAACACCTCAGCAGTGCCCTTGCATACTCAGACAAAACATGGAATAAGCCTGCCTGCCATTTATGTGGTCAGACATTTAAAACAGTAAGTTGATTTCCATTTTGATATTTTTACTTATACTCGTGTGAAGAGGAAGAGTGGAAAGTGATTGGTTCTCAGTGAATATTGGTTTGTGGCAGGGGTGTGTGATGTCCCTATGGTTGTTTAATTTGTTTATGGATGGGGTGGTTAGGAAGGTGAATGTAAGAGTTTTGGAGAGAGGGGCAAGTATGCAGTCTGTTTGGATGAGAGGGCTTGGGAAGCGAGTCAGTTGTTGTTTGCTGATGATACATTGCTGGTGGCTGATTTGGGTAAGAAACTGCAGAAGCTGGTGACTGAGTTTGGTGAAGTGTGTGAAAGAAGAAATCTGATACTAAATGTGAATAAGAGCAAGGTTATTAGGTTCAGTAGGGTTGAGGGACAAGTTAATTGGGGGGTAAGTTTGAGTGGAGAAAAACTGGAGGAAGTGAAGTGTTTTAGATATCTGGGAGTGGATTTAGCAGTGGATGGAACTATGGAAGCGGAACTGAGTCACAGGGTGGGGGAGGGGGTGAGGGTTCTGGGAGGTTGAAGAATGTGTGGAAGGTGAGAACATTACCTCAGAGAGCAAAAAAATGTGTATGTTTGAAGGAATAGTGGTTCCAACAGTGTTATATGGTTGTGGCGTGGGCTATAGAGAGGGTTGTGCGGAGGAGGGTGGATGTGTTGGAAATCAAATGTTTGAGGACAGTATGTCATGAGAGGTAGTTTGATCCAAGTAAGAAATGAAAGGTAAGAGAGATGTGTGGTAATAAAAAGAGTGTGGTTGAGAGCAGAAGAGGGTGTTTTGAAATGGTTTGGTCACATGGAGAGAATGAGTGAGGAAAGATTGACAAAGAGGATATATGTGTCAGGGGGAGAGGGAACGAGGAGAAGTGGAAGACCAAATTAGAGGTGGAAGGATGGAGTGAAAAAAATTTTGAGTGATAGGGGCTTGAACATACAGGAGGGTGAAAGGTGTGCAAGCAATAGAGTGAATTAGAACGTTTCACCGTATACACACACAGACATATACATATATACACATGCACATATTCAAACTTGCTACCTTCGTCCATTTCCATTGCTACCCTGCCACACATGCAATAGCACTCACCTTCCCCCCTGTGCACACAAGGTAGTGCTAGGGAAGGACAACAAAGGCCACATTTGTTATACACAGTCTCTAGCTGTCATGTGTAGTGCACAGGAACCACAGCTCCCTTTCTGCATCCAGGCCCCATAAAACTTTCCATGGTTTACCCCAGATGCTTCACATGCCCTGGTTCAGTTCACATATATGTTATTTCTCCTTTTCCACATCCAGGCCCCACTAAACTTTACATGATTTACCCCAGATATATATATATATATATATATATTGCTCACATGACAGCAAGAGACAGAGTGTGAACAAATGTGGCCTTTTTTGTCTATTTTCCTGGTGCTGCCTCACTGAAAGGAGGGGGATAGCGATACTATGTTTTGTGTGGTGTGGTAGCAACAGGAATGGATGAAATCAAGCAAGTATGAATATGTACATGTGTATATATGTATATGTCTGTGCATGTGTATGTTTTTTTTTTTTTTTTTTTTTTTTTTATACTTTGTCGCTGTCTCCCGCGTTTGCGAGGTAGCGCAAGGAAACAGACGAAAGAAATGGCCCAACCCCCCCCCCCATACACATGTACATACACACGTCCAGACACGCAAATATACATACCTACACAGCTTTCCATGGTTTACCCCAGACGCTTCACATGCCTTGCTTCAATCCACTGACAGCACGTCAACCCCTGTATACCACATGACTCCAATTCACTCTATTTCTTGCCCTCCTTTCACCCTCCTGCATGTTCAGGCCCCGATCACACAAAATCTTTTTCACTCCATCTTTCCACCTCCAATTTGGTCTCCCTCTTCTCCTCGTTCCCTCCACCTCCGACACATATATCCTCTTGGTCAATCTCTCCTCACTCATTCTCTCCATGTGCCCAAACCATTTCAAAACACCCTCTTCTGCTCTCTCGACCACGCTCTTTTTATTTCCACACATCTCTCTTACCCTTACGTTACTTACTCGATCAAACCACCTCACACCACACATTGTCCTCAAACATCTCATTTCCAGCACATCCATCCTCCTGCGCACATCTCTATCCATAGCCCACGCCTCGCAACCATACAGCATTGTTGGAACCACTATTCCCTCAAACATACCCATTTTTGCTTTCCGAGATAATGTTCTCGACTTCCACACATTTTTCAAGGCTCCCAAAATTTTCGCCCCCTCCCCCACCCTATGATCCACTTCCGCTTCCATGGTTCCATCCGCTGACTATGTATGTATATGTGTGTTTATGGGCATATATGTATATATATGTGAATATGAGTGGATGGGCCATTCTTTGTCTGTTTCCTGGCGCTTCCTCGCTGACACAGGGAACAGTGATTAAGTATAATGAAATATGTATCTTACCTCACCTCACCTTCCTGCCCCAAGAGTTCCTTCTGTCCTTATGTGGCTCCTGCAGCACTCAGGAACCTGGCTGTGTACACTGGTGGGGACCACAGGTCATGAAGTGTTGTGATGTTGTTGTGCATCTATGTATAGAAAGTGTATGGCTGTTGAGTAGTAAGTGCTTGGTGTCTTCATGGTAGCTTCATCATGGGTATGAAGGGTCCTGGGATGTAAAAAAATGGTCATTATTTGTAGTGTTGTTGTGATGGGTGATGTCCAAAGCACAAATGGGAGAGTGCGACTCATGTTTTTGATAACTTTCTCTTGTTGACTTGTAAGACTGATTCAAAACAGAAAGTGTGAAGCAGTACCGTTACAAGAGCAAAATCCTTATTCCTGTATTTACATCAGTTGCCAAAGAACTATGCATCTCATAAGACATCATGATTTGCAAGGTTGCTAATTTCAGCATCCTTTTTATTTTGAACAGACAAGAATGCAAATACAAGCTTTAATCAATCACTAGAGTCACAGTAAAGAATAAAACACGAACCTGCAGAGCAACTCATAATAAATAGTCTTCTGCTTCTCCACAAGGCTTAGCAGTCATTCATGTAACACACAAAGCAGTTTTATTGGCAGAAAATAATCTTTCCATCCAAACCATTACCCTCATACATAAGATATCTCCATTTTTTATGATTAAAAGTTGTTCCCCAAACACTATCATTGGAGATATCCCTTGAAGTCATCATTTCACTTGCTGAACTGGTCTTTAGTTGATTTGTCATTAACTGTTTTTCTGATTGTTCTTTGTTATTGGATAATAAGAAGCCTTTTTGAGGAGCACTTTTGCATATTTCACCCTCCTCTAAATGTTCTTTAGACAATATGCCGAGGGAAAGAGGGGTAATTGAGAACCAAAGGATGATTTAGCAGGCATTGCCCCATAAAAAATGTTTTTGTGTTATTCCAGGGAAAAATATTGCGAACACATATTGCAGTTGTACATAGCCAAGGACGACCTTTCCATTGCAGCTATGATGGATGCTCCCAGTCTTTTAAAACAAAGGGGTCATTAACAAGGCATGAGAGGAGACACACAGGTAAGCCAGTTAAAAGATTAAGCTTCAGTTCTTTATCATACTTAAGGGATGCCTGCATACTTTCCTCATCTCATTAATGATCTCTCCAAACATATTCAGATCTTCTCTTCTATCCATTCAGTATCTCTCTTTCTGTGTATCAATCTGTCCACCAAGCCATCCATATATCTGTTATCGTCATTCCCATTTATATATGATGGATCAGGTGCATGCAATTTCTTGCTTCACTCATATCTTCAATCCATGTTTTGTGTGTTAAAGTCCTATATTTCTGCCTTACTAAAATCTCTTTTTACATATCCATAATCTTTGTTTTTGTGCCTATTTCCTGGAGGTGGATAAGATACATATCTCCTCCTTGCCACCTTTGTGACCAACCAGGCAACCATGAAACAGTGGCATGAAACTTGATGCGTGAATATCCATCTAGAGTAGTTGCATGGCTTCTATTAATAATATTAGTAGCACCCTTTGACTTCATAACATGACTGGAATCAACACTAGCCTAACTAAAGATATTTCTTCAGCAAATTTGTTTATTTTTATCTTCCTAGTATTCTGTTCCTTCATTTTCCACATTTCATTACTATTTTCAGGATCAGTTTAATATTTAGGTATAGCCAGCTATACCTAGCCAGTTTGAATCTTAATGTTAAACTCACTACTCTACTTATCATTAGCATAGCTTAAAGTTTATACAGATGTGATTCTCTTTTTTCCTCATAGCCCACAAAAGTAGGGCTCCCTCAGTGAGGTATGCTTAACTAGTTTGAATTGTAATGTTAAAATCAATACTCTTCTTATCATTATGTACCTGGAAGCTCATATAGACATGATTTTCTTGTTTTCTCATAACTCATGAAATTAGGGCTCCCTCCCTGTTGTATATATTCATTCTTTTACCATGCAATCTACAAAACAAAGGAAATACAGCAGTTTTTTTTTCACTCATTTCCTTTTAAACTTTGCTTCTTTGCAGAATTTGCTGTTGGTGCTTCATTGAATATGTAACTGCTACAATATTTATCATTCTTTTTTTGCTAGTAGTAAAAAAAAAGCCATCTTTTTTTATGATTGTATCCCTTTTCCTTAGGTGAAAGACCGTTTGCATGTCATGAATGTGGCCGATGTTTCCGAGAGTCTGGTTCTTTAGCACGTCACCAACAGTCTCGAGTATCTTGTGTGAACAAGAAAGACTCTCAGATCCCCATGTATGGCAAAACCTGTCCTCTTGATTCCTCTCAGACTGAGAAAAAGGTAAGGAATTTATTCTTTTTCGTTTTTTCTATATCTGTTGTTTATTTACTAAGAATTTTACCCCTTTCCTTGCACATTCATCTTTTATGTTGCTTTTAAAGTCATACCTTTGTCTGTGTTACTTAACTTTTTCCATCTCTCTCTTTACATATTTTTACAGACCTTTCACATACCTGTCACTTTCCCTGTCACCCTATAAATCTTTGTTATTATCCAGGCTTACACCTTTGTTATTTGCTAAATTCAAGTCTTTACATTAACCCTTCCCATGTGCATTAAAGTGCAGTCCCTCAGAGCTTCCATATGCATTTGACCATAAACCAAAATAAATGTAGGCATAAAAAATAAGGTCTAATGTTTTATGTGTAAGTTGATAAAAAAATGGAATGTAAAAGCTGCACTTACCATAAGTTGACAGGAAGAAATAGGAAAAATATGCATGTTATGGTGGTGATAGGCAGGTTGACTGACCTTTTTGTGGATGTGGATAGGGAGCTGTGGTTTTGGTGCATTACACATGACAACTAGAGACTGAGCATGAACAAATGTGGCCTATTTTGTGTTTTCCTGGCGCTACCTTGCTGAAGCAGGGAGTAGCGATTGCTGATTTCTGTGGGACAGGGTAGTGCCAGGAATGGATGAAGGCAAGCAAGTATGAATATGTATATGTGTATATATGTATATGTCTGTGTATGTGTATGTATATGTATATATATATTTTTTTTTTTTTTTTTTTTTATACTTTGTCGCTGTCTCCCGCGTTTGCGAGGTAGCGCAAGGAAACAGACGAAAGAAATGGCCCAACCCCCCCCCATACACATGTACATACGTCCACACACGCAAATATACATACCTACACAGCTTTCCATGGTTTACCCCAGACGCTTCACATGCCTTGATTCAATCCACTGACAGCACGTCAACCCCTGTATACCACATCGCTCCAATTCACTCTATTCCTTGCCCTCCTTTCACCCTCCTGCATGTTCAGGCCCCGATCACACAAAATCTTTTTCACTCCATCTTTCCACCTCCAATTTGGTCTCCCTCTTCTCCTCGTTCCCTCCACCTCCGACACATATATCCTCTTGGTCAATCTTTCCTCACTCATTCTCTCCATGTGCCCAAACCATTTCAAAACACCCTCTTCTGCTCTCTCAACCACGCTCTTTTTATTTCCACACATCTCTCTTACCCTTACGTTACTCACTCGCTCAAACCACCTCACACCACACATTGTCCTCAAACATCTCATTTCCAGCACATCCATCCTCCTGCGCACATCTCTATCCATATATATGTGTGCATATGTTGGGGTGAGACAGTATCATTAAGTTTTAGGGAGAATAAAAAGATGTTTTGGAAGGAGGTAAATAAATTGCATAAGACAAGGGAACAAATGGGAACATCAGTGAAGGGTGCTAATGGGGAGGTGATAATTAGTAGTGGTGATGTGAGAAGGAGATGGAATGAGTATTTTGAAGGTTCGTTGAATGTGTTTGATGATAGAGTGGCAGATATATGGTGCTTTGGTCGAGGTGGTGTGCAAAGTGTGAGGGTTAGGGAGAATGATTTGGCGAACAGAGAAGAGGTAGTAAAAACTTTGCAGAGACAAGGGAACAAATGGGAACATCAGTGAAGGGGGCTAATGGGAAGGTGATAATAAGTAGTGGTGATGTGAGAAGGAGATGGAATGAGTATTTTGAGGGTTCGTTGAATGTGTTTGATGATAGAGTGGCAGATATAGGGTGCTTTGGTCGAGGTGGTGTGCAAAGTGAGAGGGTTAGGGAGAATGATTTGGTGAACAGAGAAGAGGTAGTAAAAACTTTGCGGAAGATGAAAGCCGGCAAGGTAGCAGGTTTGGATGGTATTGCAGTGGAATTTATTAAAAAAGGGGGTGATTGTATTGTAGACTGGTTGGTAAGGTTATTTGATGTATGTATGACTCATGGTGAGGTGCCTGAGGATTGGTGGAATGCTTGCATA